>NC_133811.1:22777524-23070024 GCF_043250625.1 Sebastes fasciatus | reverse complement strand
AGCTGGCCGAGGCGGCAATTACAAGAAACCGCACTGTGGTCGCCGCGAAATTGTAAGAGTATAGTATGAGATTGAAAAACACTATTTGCAGAGTGGATTGGAAATAAGATCCCAGCTAAGAAAACACTGCCATGTGCAACCGGCGACGTGACGTCAATACGTCACAGACGAGTAGTGAGACCGGGCTGTTTGGTTTGGAGGCATCACTGAACTGATGGGAACAGTTGTCTGCGATGACACATTTAAAGCTTACAGTAACACTATGACGTCTAAACACATTTTCAAAGATAATCTAGTAACGTAGACAAATGTGAAGTTCTGTTATGCTATATTGTTGACTTGTCTTGTCTCTCTGCCGATCTGATTCGATTAGAGAGACTAGAACATTCTTTTTTCAAAACAGGTAAATTACAAATATGAGGTTGTTCTCAGCCATCACACAGTTCATGTTCACATTACACTAACTGATGTATGCACTCTGAGATCACGCTTGACACATTTATGTTGCTCCTAACTATGTGCAGATGTCCAGAGACCCCCTTTATGCGACTTACTGACAAAAATGAACGAGGCATTATGAATTGTATTATAAAAAATTCTTAAGGCAAGACATCCCAGGCAAAGATGTATTTTTTTCATGTACTGGTCAATTTTGGGCTATTTTGCTTCTATAACATGTCTTCTTTCAGACTAGTGTAAAGAAAACCTCCGGGGTTTATTTTACTGCTTAGTCTATTTGAGTCTGTAGATTTCTCCTAAATTCACCAAATGTTAGCATTTGATAATGCCTCCTTTTGCATATTTAAACATCAAATTTGAGAAAACTTGTAGTACAAAAAAATTATTATCTTTATGCAAGTAATCAACTGGCAAAGTTTGATGGTGATATACACTCATCGGCCACTTTATTAGGCACACCTGTTCAATTGCTTGTTAACTCAAATAGCTAATCAGCCAATCACATGGCAGCAACTCAATGCATTTAGGCATCTAGACGTGGTGAAGACGACTTGCTGAAGTTCAAACCGAGCATCAGAATGGGGAAGAAAGGGGATTTAAGTGACTTTGAACGTGGCATGGTTGTTGGTGCCAGACGGGCTGGTCTGAGTATTTCAAAAACTGCTGATCTACTGGGATTTTCACGCACAACCATCTCTAGGGTTTACAGAGAATGGTCCGAACAAGAGAAAATATCCAAGGAGCGGCAGTTGTGTGGACGGAAATGCCTTGTTGATGTCAGAGGTCAGAGGAGAATGGGCAGAGTGGTTGGAGATGATAGAAAGGCAACAGTAACTCAAATAACCACTCGTTACAACCAAGGTATGCAGAATACCATCTCTGAACGCACAACACGTCCAACCTTGAAGCAGATGAAGACCACCCGGTACTAGCAAGGTGTACCTAATAAAGTGGCCGGTGAGTGTATATTAGTTAAACATGTTTACCCTATTCACCCGTAGTGTCTTGCAACATGTATTGAATTTTACAATCCACATCTTCAAAGGCCGTTTTCTCAGGTTTTTCCTCAGACTCTGAGCCAGAAATCTCCACTTCAGTAGCACTCACATACACCAAACCTTCCAGTTTCATTCTTATCTATATTCTGAAGGTTTTGACAGAGGGGATTTGTTCATACTATATCACTCATAGCCTGATTTATACAACATTTTATCCTAAAAACATGGCGAAAATTGTTTTTTTTTATGGCTGTTGACAGTATTTTATGTGATAGAAAGAGATATCCAAAAATCCCTCTGTAAAAACATTTGACCCCAATATGTCAACAAAATGAAACAGGGATTTTTGAACCTGGCTTTATCAAATGTTCAGATACTGGAAATGTTCATGGTGATATCTATTAGTTGAAGTGTAACTCTTTAATTTAAACTCACATTGATAAAATTGTCTGTCATACAAAATTTGACAGCAGACAAAAGGCATTTTTGTTCATGCTGCCATTCCGTTATCAGTGCAAAAGTAACAACAATGTATGACAATGTTGTATTAACCAATTCTCCTATGAAGTGTACTTTGAAAAAGAAAGAAAGAAACCTGCCTCAGACAGTAACAAGAAATACTAAGAACGACAGAATTCATAACAAGTAAGCCTTCACTGGTTCTCTCTGGCCTTGTGGCATAAAACTGGTCCTGGCCGGCCCGTGTGGAGCCCTCTGTTCATGGCAAACCGTTTTGGCTGTGGCAGACGGACTTAAGAGCAGCTGTTGCTGTGCTTTTGCCTGTGGGGGTTGACTCCTGCCTCCACTGTCTGTGTCGCTGCCTGTGTGGGCAGACAGTGAAGCCAGCTCTGTCCCTGTTAGCGGAGCGTTATAACACTGCCAACGCCTCCAGTGACCCTTGACAACCTCCCATCTATAGAGATGAATCATACAGATGGGGGGCTTCTCGGTATATATGACAGTGTCTCATCAGCTCTGCAAGAACACCTTTAGAAGCTGCAATGAGGTCTGTGTTATATAAGCCAAGGTTTTGTTATTTACATTCCTGCTCGGCTTTAATACACAGCTTCCACGTAATGTTACAGCAAAAATAATTTAGGTTTATTCATCACGGAGAGATTTTGCTGAGCGTGCATGGTGTTCTCCAGCACCGCACTGCTTGACATTCATAGAGTTACACAAATCCACACTCGGAGCGCATTACAAACAGTCCTCTGTTGTTGCACGAAACTCAAAAAGAAAAACTGGATGTTGCTAAACGGTACCTTGCCTCTCATAAAATTATCCCAGATGGTCCAGGGATTCAAACGTATGATTTTTTTCCTTGTTATAAGTAGGGTTATGTAGCCTTTAGGCCACCGTAGACTGAAAATTGATAATGACATTTGAACAGAGGCGGAACATATGCTTCAAGCTGCAAACACAGGGAAGCCACATCAGTTAGAGTAGCATGGTGAAGCATAAAAAAAGGTTGTGGGTTTTGTTAACTAGGTTTCCACCGTAGGGGCTTCCAGTAACAACCGTATGGACAGGAAAGAAAATGAAATTACAGCACAATAAATGAATTATCAATAAAGAGCCCTCGATACTGTATCTGAGGGAGATCGATACGCCACAGCCGGGCTGCGATGTGGGCCGAAGGGCCGAGGGCAGGCCTGTAGCCGAGGGACCGGCCGGATCGATAATGTCACTGGGGGTGATTGACGATCAATGCCGCCAGTGACGTTGATTTATGATCAATGAAAGCGGGGCACCTGACTAATAAGGGGAGAAGGGGGCAGAGGGGTTTTTCGAGGGAAGGGGAGGGGGGCTTCCATAGCAGTCCCTTTACTGTAACTGATTGGGGATCGATGAGGAGTGGCACCGTGGCTGATTAGGGATCAGGTGACTCTGTGGCAGAGGAAGGCAGCTGTGTGTGAGAGGATTTGGTTGGCTGCGTGGAGACCAGGCCTGTCTGAGCCAAGCAGAGCTGTAATTAAAGCTGTGCTGAAAGGAGCTTTCCACGGGTTGATAGAAGCTGCAGGTGCAGCTCTCTTTTGCTCTTTCACTTTCAAAAGAGCAGCCACGCACACACACACACACACACACACACACACACACACACACACACACACACACATATACACACTGTCTCTTACACACAACCACAGACAGCACAGGAAGGTCTGCACTGTGTTTCTGCCATTCTCCATCATAAAAATCCTATCTGTTACTCTCATCGACATCCTCCGTCTCTTTTGCCTTGTTTTCTCACAGTCTTCAGATGTTTTAAGACACTGTTATTGCCTTTTGGTTTCTTGCTAGTATAACCCAAATGATCTAAGACTCATTGTTGGACATTGTGTGTTAAAGAGGATCTATTATGCTTTTGTGTTTTTTCCCTTTTCTTTAGTGTGTTGTATATTTTTTTATGTGCATGTAAAATGTCCGCAAAGTTACAAAGCCCAAAGTCCACGCCAAAGGGAGTAAGGCCCCGATCAGACAAGAGTCTGGGGCAGCTTTTTGTAATTGTTTTCAATGAGATTGAAGTGTTTGCGTGCTACTTTTGCATTGCTGAGCGCCTCGCGTTTATCCGCTCTGTGCGCCTCGTGTTTTTACAGGAGCGCCCTGAACGCCTCGAAAAAAAATCAACTCAGAGCGGAAAAGCGCCCCGACGTCATTAGATTTTTTTTCTCATTGTGATGACTTTTGCTGTATACCTGGAGCTTTATGACTTTACCAGCCGTAGTGACCATGATCTGAACAGAAAATAGCAGACCTGGAGGATATTGCTGAATAACCGGAGCTACTATTTATGAGTTTACCAACTATAGTTACCATGATCTGAAAAGAAAACAGCAGGAGGCAAATTAGTACAGTACTTGAGATTTTGGATAAGTTGTTTTCATTCATTTAAACTGTACTATTAACTCTTTGGGTCGCGTACAGTTCATGGTTGCCTAGCAACATATAAAATAAAAAGACGAGGCAAACAGCAAAAAGCGCTCTGTCTGATCGGGGCCTTACTCACGCTGCTCCTGAACTGCCTGAAACGCCTTTTCTTCCGTAACATGGTGACACATTTGCATAATACCTGCCAAAGCAGCTGGTTTGGCACGCCCTCAAACAAAGCTAGTAAGAGTGGAGCGGAGTCCTTCGAGTTCGGTTCAGAGTGCAGAGTTACATTAAAGCATGTAAACATGTTCTAGTAGAAACCCAAAATACAAGAATGTCCCTGGAAATTAGCATAATAGGTCCTGTTTAAAAGTGTTACTGTCAACAGATTACTTTATCTTGTTTCATCTCAGTAATCTCATTACTGTAACTGAACTAACAGATGCTCTTGTTTTATTAATTAGATAGGAATGTTACAATATTATACATAATCTCTATAGTCTTCAGGTATACCATCATAAACACTGATAACATGAGAAGGCACCTATGTGGTTATAACTGGTTGTTTCCATTTAGCCGTGTAGCCAGCTTCATACTAGACTCAAAAGCCAAAGTTGGGTCCGAAGTAAGACGGCTAACCCCCTCATGTGCGCTTTGTCTGACAGACCCCTGTACTTCTGAACTTCAAACAGTGCGTCAGACATTCCCAAGGCTCATAATTTATTCATTTCTTAGGTATTCTCTTTGTTCTCGAGCAGCGTTGACACTAATTTTCCCTCCGTCTTACCCAAAAAAAAAAAAGTTGCTGACAACATAGTGGCATCTTTTTTTTTTATTATGCACACAGTTTTCAAAGGAAATTGCAATATTTCCCGGCATATCACCTGAAACGTATAAATTGTTTTAGATTTGAACGCTCAGGTCAAGGTAATTAAGTGAATTAAAGCAGCCAATCTTTTGCAATTTACTCGCACAGCATCATTACGTGTCTGCCATGTATATGCGTAGCGCTTCTGGCATGTGTCATCACTATTAGAGGGTTTTCTCTGACTACTTCAATAGGGTGTAAATTGTTGAAGCAGGAATGCCCTAAAATAATAATTTGAAAGATAATGAGAGGTTTAAACCCTTGAAAGAAAACAGTCTCTGGCCAAAACCTGACCCCACTTCCTTCCCGTGTCAGATACAGTTTCCCTCTCAGTCTTCCCGCTGTCTCAGAGAAAAAACAAAACAAAGTATGAAGGCACATTCCTCTCTCGGGGAAATATCACACACTTGGCAGCGTTATTTGTACTAGCATCGGTATCCATGCGCCTTCGTCCCCTTGAGAGAGCGATACGGGAGCGATAACCAGAGAGAGAGGTTGACCTGTGGAGAACAACTTTGAGTAAGTCCTTGCCTAAACATCTCAGAAGTGATGAAAAGGCTTTGTTTTCCTCAGTCTGCGTTAATGGGCCCCAATCGATGTGGGAGAGCCGTGTTTTTTTTTTTCCTCCACATGTCCTGACCCTCGGGGGGAAACACTGGGAGGTAATGTGGGAGGGGAGAGATATTGACGCACAACATCGATATCACTAGGGTTCACGAGCGCCGGCGCGGTGAAGGTAACTCCTGCTTACTTGAAGTTAAGGCCGGCTATCAGAGTCGATGCTGCTTCAAGGACAGAAGTGGTACAAACACTGATGATATTCATGAGCGCTGGTGATTCTCCTCCAAAAGAAACACATACACACCAACGCTTTCACTTCAACAATGCCAGGAATGCGAGGCAGCCCACTGCAGCAGAGGCAAGCACGCCGCCACGCCAGGCTCTCATCTGTCACCAACGGCAACCAGCCCGCCAGCCGCCATGATGTGCAGCTTAATTGGGAGAGCTGATGAGGTCTGATGAGGCCGGTACTTATTGAATTCCCCGGCCTGTTATTTAGATAATGCTGGAGAGGGAGCGGCCTCCGTCGTCTCTCCCGTTCTCATCCATTCACTGTCCCAGCAGGGGGGCTGCCGGCTAATCCACTCTTGTTTGTAATGGCTGTGCGAACGGAGGGGATTTGGACATGCGCTCCCCCTTCGCTAGCACACATCTAACAATCCCCGCTGTTGATTTTACCCCATAATGGGCCTATTTGACGAGTTAACCAGATCCCAACGCCCATCTCAACCCCCTTTTGCCTGTCTTTCTTTCTTTTATTTTGAAGGAGGGGGTATTGTTGAATAATTAGACTTTGAAGCAATCTTTTCCAAAAGCAATTACCCAACTTCAAATATGTGGCTGCACAGTATTCGCTGGATTACAATGTATGCAGGAGTGAAAAAGAGAGGTGTGAATGGAGTGCGATGGAGAGAAAGAAAAACAGCGGAAGTTGCAGAACAGATGGCTAAATGGCAGGACGACAAACTTTTAATTCCGTGCTTCAGACTGGCGAAGGAGACGGAGACCGCGAAGTCACAGGAGGGTGCCAAGAGCGCTGCTCAGTGTGGGACAGCACATCAAAACGCATTACAGCTGACGAAAACTCCCGTGATTAATGCCTCGGCTGCACAGAACTGAAAAGGATCTGAATTTCAAACATAAAGTTTCTATGGGAAATATTCAGCATCTGGGTGGTCAGACGTTCATCAGTACCAGCTGGAGTCTGGAGCGGCTCCAACAACACAAAGTCACTAAAATGAGGACTGCCAGAATAGCACAAAAAGAAAATATCTGAATATTGTCCTCAGGAGCGGATATAAAACAGACTGTTTACTGCATAAAGACAAACAATGCGATTGTTAACAGGTTATTAAAATGTCAGTAGGGAGAATATTTTTACCATCATTCGGAAAAAAATCCATATTAACCTTTCAGCATATTGTAATTCAAGTGTTCTGAGAGAAAACTAGACTTCTGCACCTCCTCATGACTCTGTTTTCAGGCTTTAGAAAATCTAGCCCGTGACAGGAGACAATCACACATCATTTCAGAGAGAGAGCGTTCCTATTGGCTGTTCATTCAACGGAGGCAGCTGTCAATCACTCTCAAAATCTGACCAAACGGTCAAACTAGCCAGCGCTGATCAAATATGAATCAATATTCTGTTACTGTAATACCTATTACTCACATAAAATGTTTTCAGAAACATCTTGTAGTGTACTGTTTAGCTGTCAAATTTGAAATTTGCTCCACCTGGTGGGCGGTGCTTGGTATTTCCTAAACTGATCTCAACATGGGTCAGGTTGACAAATTTTCTCATTGAACAGCTAAACAGTACACTACAAGATGTTTCTGAAAACATTTGAGGGGAGAAATAGGCATTACAGTAACAGAATATTGATTCATATGTGATCAGCGCTGCCTAGTTTGACCGTTTGATCGGACACAGAGGCACGTGATTGTTTTCAGATTACCTGTCTCATGCACTACTGTCAAGATATAGTGACTGTTTTATAAAAATATTTTTTTTAAATCATATTTGCACAAACCTGCCTACTCCAGCTTTAAATGTGCGTTATCAGTCACTATAAGCACCATAGATGTGGGTCAGTAGGGGCCTTCTACGCCTAAAAGTGACAGCGAAACTTAAAAAAAGCAACACCTTCTAACACGTGGTAAAACAACATGAAACATTACGTTTTGAGCACAAACAAAACAACTTCTTTAGGTTTAGGCAACAAAACCACTTAGTTAAGTTTAGGGAAAAACATTGCCTTATAATAACTTTCAAAAGTGAAAGTGAAACTCAACCCTCGTCAACACTACACGTTCTTGGTTTCACATGGGATGCGATCCCCTCTGGGTGAAAACCCTGTGTTTTGTGTCCCATCCATCACCCCCAACCACTATCTCATACGTAGTTTCACGCTATCTATAATACAGCGCCTGACTTCTAATTTTGCTCCTGTCATAGTTAGGTCACTAGAGGTCGCTGTCGTCTTCTTTTATTCCTTCATCCCATGATCAACCATGTGAATCGATGATAAAACCTACCAGTAGGTGTAGTAGGCCCCTTACTGACCCACATCTATGAGGCTTATAACCACTGATCATGCCCATTTAATGGTCTGATGACAGTCTAACCGGCTGATAAAGTACTGTCTAATGTATGCATGGTAGGTGAGATCTTACTTTCCCAGCTCTTTGTTTCCCAGAATGTGCATTACAATGAAACACAGTAAGCTGTCAAGATCTCTGAAACACTGTCATTAAAAGTGCTCACAGTATTTTTTATCTCCTTGGAAGTGTTAAGGAAAGCTAATTTTGATATTTTAACACATCCAACATCACCAGCTACCGCCCTGATCCTGAAGAAAATGAACCATACACGCATGATTTCCACTGAATTACTGGCCCGTGGAATATCCTGTGACATCTAGAAAAACAAAAGGCCATATTTATACGGGTCAGTTGTTGTGGCCTTATAGAACAGGGGGGCGGGGGGGCGATACTGACGAGGGAGGCCATTAAGGCAGCAACATTTAAAAGCTTACATGGAGAAGGTACAACGCAGAGTTCACCAGGGGCACGGCGAATCAATATCAGCTCGACTTAGAAATCTGCTGTATAATCCTTGATCTCCAAGGCCATTTGCTTTGCAGCCTGAAATTGGATACACCCCCGACTGCATCCATTCCCCACACACACGCTTGCCCTCGTCGCGCCGAGCCCGCTGCTGCTCCCTTCCACAAATGAGACATGCTGAAAAATTGATCTCGATGCATCTGTGGCAAGATTACGTCTAGGGCTAAAAGGGAGATATGACTAGCTCAAGGTAATTCATAAATCTGTGTGTCGGCTGTATGTGTAAGAGGATCCAGACAGGGACTGGTGAATGGGAAAACTTGGTGGTAGTATTATCATAACTGCATCACTGCTGTCTGGCAGACTGCCACACAAAAAGGCCATTAAGTCAACACCTCTATAAATACTAAGGGCTGGTAAAGACCCCACATTGGAAAACACTAGTATATTTCTATATGGCACATACTGCAGGTGTGATTAACAAGCATGTAAGGGGAATAAATCATCTTTGTTTATTTTGCCTGTAAGCAACGAGGCCTTTTGCAGCGTAATACCATTTCATTGATGAATGATTTGAGTATTATAGAATTGAATATAATATAATAGAGTAGATCTATATTGTTCAACAATGAGTCTTTTGCATGCTGTTAACTATAAATTGACATACATTTTTTTGAAGTCATATCATCAGCACACTAGTTACAACTAAACATTAATGTTATATTCATTCATCCTTTATTAATGCAGGGTGGTTGCATGAGAGCAGTTCACTCACTCTCTTAATATTTAGCAAACATTAAATTAAAGGGTGAAATGGTGAAAAAAAGGCACCAATAAACTAAAATTACCGCCTCGCTGTTGTATGTCCAAAATGTCCTCATTCTATCCTGTTACATTTTGTGTGAAATTGTCATAATTACCATATGAAGTCTTGAGTTATGAACAAAAACGAGTTTAGCGAGGTCACAGTGACCTTGGCCTTTGACCAGATTCTAATCAGTTCATCCTTGAGTCCAAAAGTCCTTTCTCATTCAGTCCCAGTTTGTACATCCTCGACTACTTTCCTTGCCTCCTCTCCTTGTGTCTTAGTCCCTCCCACGGGAGATGCGAGCAGAGGAGTTAAGGGAGAGACGGGTCAAGGCAACAGGCATGTTAGAATTGAGACGTTCGTGCTTTCGGAGCCGCCATTGTAAAGCGATGTCAATTAAATATGACGTGTGGCGCAGCTGCATCAGCTCTCCATTGCTTTGATATACCGCTGTTTTTATGATCTCTGTCAGATGAACAGAACAGTGTTCATGACAACTTATATATTTACTTTTAAGTCAGTTCACAACGTGGCATAATGTGACGAGAATGTACCTCTAGAATCTTAAATAACTGCAACTTATGAATAAAAAAGGAACAGTTGTAGGTTTGAGATGTCACGCCGCTTTTATACGTCATGGGTGCCGAAAAGGCTTCCGCAAAGGAAACACCGGTGTATCCTCGCTTATAGTTCCTCTCCCCTCGAGATGCATTTTAGGAATTGAGATGTCCTTCAAGATCGATTTCCGGGTCACGAGCCGGAGGGGGCGAGGAGACAAGGAGGCACAAAATCGAGAAATGAAAAGAGCCCCAAGTGGATGTTGTGCCAAATTTGAAGAAATTCCCTTCAGGTGTTCCTGAGATATCACACTCAAGAGAATGGGTCGGACGTACGGACAAACCAAAAACGAAAAAAAATCATCTGCACACTCAGATCTACCCGTTGCAGCTACAGGAATAGTCGACCGTATAGAATGCAATTCGTTCCAAAAGCTGTCACACAAATAATTAACCTTGCAACAATAACAATAAATCTGGAAATATGGGGTTTTGATCACCTGATAACCTGCGCTCACCTTTTCTGTATCTAACATTCCCTCGAACAGACATTCAAGGTCAACAACAATATGACGACTGATAGCTTAAATTTCAAGTCAAAGCATTTCACAGTTACACAACAAGCAAAAACTGTAATTGACGGTTGAATGCTTGAGTCTCATTAACGGCCTTATTGGGACTGGCTTTAATTGTGAAGTGATTCTCCGTCAACATCTTCTTTATTACCTGACCCATTTATGTAATCTGTTATGTTGTGATGTTACTCACACTTCTGCAGTATCTTAAAATGTTTTAGGACTTCTCAAAATGTTTTGTTGCCTGACCCCTTCCTTCTGCCTTCTGGCAGGTGAAACAAAACAAACACGAATATTCCACTTCAACAGAGAAGCTGCACTACGGTAACATCACTTACTGTGCAGCAAGCGAGACATGAAGAGGGAGATTTCTAGGAAGGGTATATCTTTAGGTGCCTCTCTGCTGATTTTTTTGTTATGTTTTATTCCCATGGCGGTGTGTATTGCTAGAGTGGCAGTTGTTGGACTCTCTGAGGCCTTTAAGCACTCTGTTTTCCCCCTATTACTCGTGCCCTGTGGGGGGACAGATAGTCGTAGCGAGATGCGGCGCGGCGCAGCAGGGGTGGTCCCCAGATACCACGGATTCATACTTTCCACCTGACGCGCAGGATAGAGAGAACAGAGAGCTGGCAATTACCAGACTTCTCGCTATATATACTGCAATCCTGGCCAGCTCCGCTCTGCTGTACTCCACTCTGAAGGCTGTCTCAGGGCCAAGCTGCAGGTAATGAAAGCAACACACTCCTAATGGACTATTGATGTGTGTGTGTTTGTGTGTGCGTGCGTGTGTGAGAGAGGAAGAAGTGGGAGAGGCTCAAAGAACAAAAGGTAGGAAGCAGAGACTGCAAGAAATCATTGTGTTGGCGTGTCGGCGTGCTTTTGTGCGTCGTCTGTGTTTTTACGCAGAAAGTGCGCATCCATGTCTGTGAGCTGCTGTATATCATCTGTATGAGCTGAGCAAAATAAACCACGAGCGTGATCCAATAACCACGGTGTGCCGTGCTGCCAGGCCCAAGGAAACAGAGACAGACAGTGTGTCTGAGACATGAGGTCACTCAGAACCAGGTGTGTTTCCATCGTCCTTCAGCTCAAACACCAGCGGGCGGTTCCGTATAAATACGCTCATAAACAAAGAAAAACACACAAATAGCTCCAGGTGACAAAAAAAACATTGGCAACTCGGACGCCGTCGCAGTAAGTTCCATCAAATGGACTCCCGCTGATCGTCCATTGGCAGAGCATGTAGGTGTGTTCGCATATTTGTGTGTGTCTCTGTGTGTGTGTCCTCTACCCCGCTGGCAGGCAGTGGGATGAATGAATGGGCGTCAACTCCTGGAGGTCCGGTGGCGCTACAGAAATAACTCTGCTGACCACGGTGACCTCTGCTTGTTCCCACACAGCCTGCGTCCTGTTCTAATGGAGGACCGCGCTCTATTTTGGGGGGCAGCGGCTAGATTTATCTCACTGCCCTCTGTGTCCCGGGGACGGTGACAGTGACGTGGCCGGGTGTAACTGATGCCTGCGAAAAAAAAACTGCTTCCCTGACGCAGGCACACAGAGCAGAGGATACAAGCAGTCTCGAGGTCAATTCTTTCCAAATAGTATAGCTTAAAACTAGGGCTGTCAATCGATTAAAATATTAAATCGCGATTAATCATAACTGTCCATAGTTAATCACGATTAATGCAAATTAATCACACATTTTTTATCTGTTCAAAATGAACCTTAAAGGGAGATTTGTCAAGTATTTAATACTCTTATCAACATGGGAGTGGACAAATATTCTTGCTTTTTGCAAATGTATGTATATGTTTATTATTGGAAATCAATTAACAACACAAAACAATTACAAATATTGTCCAGAAACCCTCACAGGTACTGCATTTAGCATAAACAATATGCTCAACTCATAAAATGGTAAACTGCAGACCAACAGGCAACAACAGCTGTCAGTGTGTCAGTGCTGACTTGACGATGACTTGCCCCAAACTGCATGTGATTATCATAAAGTGGGCATGTCTGTAAAGGGGAGACTCGTGGGTACCCATAGAACCCATTTTCATTCACATATCTTGAGGTCAGAGGTCAAGGGACTGTTTTGAAAATGGCCATGACAGTTTTTCCTCGCCAAAATGTAGCGTAAGTTTAGAGCATTACTTAGCTACCTTCACGACAAGCTAGTATGACACGGTTGATACCAATTGATTCCTTAGGTATTTTAGTTTCATATAATGCCAGTAACTTCACTGTAGCTTTAAAAATCAGCCCGGTACAACCTAACGATCCAACAAAAGAAATTAGTGGTGTTAAAATGAATTTGACAGCTCTAGTTAAAAAACGCTAGAGTGGAAAAACCCCAGAAAGCTCTAATTGATCATGTTTTGTGATGCTGTAAGCTGATGAAAGGTGCAGGAGTGAACCGCACAAAGCAGACCTGCTGAACTGCTCGCATACCACAGAGACCTTGGAGCATGATTATCCTCCTCAGCGAACTTAATCTTCATTCTGGCGGACTGGCTGACCGGCCGAAAGGCTATGAGCTCAGTGACCTACTGTATCTGCTGAGAGGCGGGATATTACAGAAAAGCATCGCCTCAGGTCCTGCATTAGAATAAGTTGACTGATGGCTAAAACCTGTAATCTGGGGATCCGTGGAGATAACGTGTGCATCTCAGGACTTCATTCCTCAGAGTGGTGGAGAGCCCAGTTAGCTCTAGGGAGAGAAGTATGAAAAGAAAAACCTAGAGGTTTTTTGCTTATGACTGTAAAATTGGCAGAGTGAACTCCGGAGCTTTCCAGAATAAAATTCATGGGACAAAAGGTTTTAAAAAACGCTTCCAACGTCTTAAACAATTACTGTGCAAGACATCAACAACAATTGGTCCACGCCTGTATTTCACTGGGCAGAGCTAGACGTTAGCAGAGACAAAATATTCTTGTCTAGTCTTGGTCCAAACCACTCTTTGATGGTCTTGGTCTCCTCTTGGAATCAAGACCACAACTGCAGGGAGATCACTAAATTACCCGTGCAATGTCTGATTTATTTGTTAACATCATGACTGTGATTGCTCAAAGAAAACAAAGGGGAATTCCCACACATAAAAGAGGAATCTTCATTTGTTTTCTGTGGGTGTTTTTATGGGAATGTGGATTTTTTAGATCAATTTGAGGAGTGCCTATGTGGTTTGCACATTCAGACAGACAGAGCCATGAAGCTAGCGTTACTAATACCAGCTCATTTTACAACGAAGCAAGATGTGAGAGAATGTATTCTTAATTACTGGGTGTATTATTAATTGATAAACATTTTACATTCAAGAGCATTTTCACAACAAGGCCCAATTAGATTTCTGACCAAACATTGTTGCTGCTCCACTTCCATGGATTAATAATTGATAAATGAAAAAAACTAACAACTGTCGTGACTGTCAGCTGTCCGCGCCGCGAGTAGATCCGCGGCACAAAAGCAACACGAACGCATCAATGAAACGGCTGAACGCACATCAAACAAACAGGAGAGGATGAATGTTCTTCATAAATAAAAGCGGCCTCGGGGTGCTTATTGTGCTCGCACTAATATTGTGTGCACTCGGCTATATCCAGTAACATAGATGAGCATCAGGGAGCGATGCCGGTGCGTAGAATAAGCGAGCAGAGAGGACGTGCGGTGAAAGCGAGGGATGAAAGACAGGGAAGATAAGAGAGGGAGGGACGGATGAGAGAGAGAGAGAGTATAAAAGCAAGGACAACAAAAAAGTGCGAGGAGAGATGTGAGCAGGGCGAGAGGGAGAAAGATAGAAGGGGATCAACACGGTGGACAGCTGGGCCGAGGTCACGGGGGTCAAGCTCAGGGAGCGGTCGCGCCGCCAATGTCATCCTTTCATCTCGTCTGCTGCTGCAGATGCAGCAACCTAAACTTTACTCAAATTTAACCTTCCAAAATCACGGGTTGTTCCAACTTTCACTCCTCTCTCTCTCTCTCTCTTCCGCTTCCCCGCGCCACCCATCACTTTCTCCCCCCCTCTGCCCTTTTCCATCTGTTCTCTTTTATCGCCCTCTCTTATTCCTGTCACATTTCCTCAGCAACTCCTAATCTATTTCTTTCCATCGCCCCTCCTGCTATATTTCTCTCCATTACTCTCCCTCGTTATGTATCTTCTTCTCATGGTAACTCTGCCTACATTCTGTCTCGCTCCACATTAGACGTGGTTGAGTGGAGAGCGGAGTCAATCGTTCCTGCCTAAACCCCCTCCAGGAGCCAGAGCTCCTCTCCTCTGCCTAAACAAACTTTGAAGCCAATCAAAGGGCTTATATTATTTTCTGTGGAAGGGCGACTGCAGCAGGTGAATACTTTATATTTTCAGTGACAGATCCACTCTCATGCGGCGGCTCCTCTCTCCCTCCTCTCCGTGCTAACCGTCGGCTCCGCTCATGATTGATACAGTTCAGTGGCAAAACAAACAAAGCGTGACAAATCCAGATTATTGTCTGTGGGCGAGATAAGGTTATAATGAGAAAGTGCATCGGGGGAAATTGATCCTTTTTCAGGAAGCTGTCTGATTTACTGGGGATGCCAATAATAACTTCCTGTGTGTCCTGCGTGTAATGGGAGGCGGGTGAGGTCGGGGCTGGTGGGGGTGGAGGGTGGAGGGTTCATGCTAAGAGGACAGATTTCATTACGATGCAATATCCTGAGTAGCGCATTCGAGAGGGAGGTTTGGTGGCTAATTATTATCCGTAGCAGTGTGTATTGAAAAGCTGTCTGATTGTCACTGTGTATCACAAACAGAGACAGAAATATGTCTGGTTCACGCCGGGTGACAGCGGCGGTAAATGAATTATCAATACATAATGGATTTGACCTTTTGTTTCTGTCAAAAAAGAAGAAGGAAAACATTAGGTATAAACAATTCACAGATCAGCACCCACGCACGACACGCAGGGAAAAAAGAAAGAATGTGCCTTGGCATGCTCGGAGAGGCAGCCATGTCGGAGAGGCAGCCATGTCTGAGACGCGCTGACAGCCGAGCCACCAACCTACTTGGCTAAATCTACACGCCGTAGGGGAGAGGAACGGGGCCCGCTGACAGGCCAGTTATTAGCCAGGGGAATGTGGGAGGGATTGCAGAAATTAACATGGATTACTCAAGTATGACTGACAGTTTCAGAAGGGCTTTTTGTGACTTACCAAGTGAATTGGGACTTGCCTTAATTCAGCGAGGGACGCTTTAATACCGTGGGCTGTCTATCCGCTATCTCGGCGCCGTTGCCTTGGCGAGGACGCCAACAGGGAGGGAGTCTTTTTCTGCAACAGAACCCCCGGCAGCAGCTCTCCCACCCCTCGGTGGCAGAGGCCTTGTGTTCTGAGAATAATGACGGGATGTTTCGGCGGGGCAGCACTCAGGGTTCAGGACCGTCGTTTGGTCAGTGCTGTGTTTTGTTTAAAGGGGGGTCCATCTGCTTTCTGTTCTGTTTTGTTCAAATAGAAACGCCCACTCAGTGTTGCAAAAAGCAGTGATATAGGTTACCAAAGTAAACTAATGGAAGCTAATCAATAAGGTTATGAATAATGTGAATACAAGCGCTAGCTGAGTCAAACGTAGCTGTGCTAAGTTTGGAAATAACTGGAAGGGTTAATTCAGAGTAGGCCTGTCAATCAATTCAAATATTTAATCGTGATTAAACGCAAATTAATCGTATCTTTTCAAAATGTACCTTAAAGGGAAATTTTTCAAGTATTTAATACACAGGTACTGCATTTAGACATAACATAGAAAACTAAAGCCCAACAGGCAACAACAGCCAAACAGGGAACGTGCCGACCGCCATCTAAGTTACTGTATGTAACATTAATACACTGACTATAAGGGTGTATATATATATACTGTATATGTAGCAGCGTCATCATGCAGAAACCTACGTCAGGTCAGGTGGGAAAAAGTTTTTAGAAGGGCTTGAGGAAATAGCATTTTGACACTAAAACATATGTATTTTGACCAAAATTGAATGTTCAGATTTGAATACATAAGGAACACTACTGGGAAGCTACGCAATGATATAAAAACCTCAAACAAATAATAATGGACCCGCCCTTTAAAAGGAGGGCTTGCCAAATAGTAACCTCTGTGAACTCTGTCTGGCATGAGTCTGACTGCTGCGGCGGTTCTATAAAGCCTGGGTGTCATCTGGATCTCTGACAGATCAGGAAAGTAATTTTCATCACATTCATAAGAGGCTCGGGGCGCTTTAAATTAGAAAAAACACTGATGCTTCCCACAAGTCTCCGTGAAGCATATGGCTTTTACTGCAGGCCTAAAAAAACGTTTTTATGTATACTTTAGGATACGGTCCTTTTGAACTGAAGGACAGAGTGCGAGTGAGGAGAGACAGAGACTGTGGTTTGAAAATAAATTGTGAAAACAGATAAAGTTCGAGAGAGAAATGCCAGAGTATTGTAAAAAAAAAAAAAAAGGAAAAAAAGAAGAAGCCGGAAAGCTTGTACATATTGCATGTTTCCGTTTGGTTCCATCTCCCAGGGCCACTGTGGCTGCTTCCTGATGTGCTTTCCATTATTTATCCAGCATCTATTGGACAATATTGGAGCCGACTCTCAGCTCTGCTGCCATATTGGCAGCGGGACAACGGAGTGAGCGACAACAACGGGAAGGGAAAAAGGAAGAAGCTGCAGCGTTACTGCACATTCAGTCTGGACGGAATCTGTTTGCACAGTTAGACATTCATGAGAACATTGGAGTCATTGAAGTCTGGTGCTGTCATTTGGCAACGCTACCTGTGTCTAGCCCTTCTGAAAACACACCTTCTTGTTTATTTAGCTGCTGTTTGATTGTTGACAATGAAATTAAATGGCACAAAGAGGAGCAATCCGCCGGAGCGGCACGGAACATGTATCAAATGTTATCAATTTCCTCTCTGCCACGGCTCGCACACACAATACGTACATGAGATTACTCACCTGCCAAAACCAAACAATGGCTAATGTATCTCCGGTTCAAATTACATTTACCATAGGGTGTCATCTCTAAGCTGTTTAATGCATTGTGGGACGGAGGGCTTTAATCAGCGGGGCTCAGTGGAGCCGGCGGATTAAATCACTTTTTATCTGCGCTTCCTTTGACTTTCCCAGTGCTCAGGGTTGCAGTGTAAATCATAACGCGTCCCTGTTGGGCTCACTTCAGTATGGTTTATTGCCGTAGTCATATTTCATAAATTCTATTTATTTTGTATTGAGTAAATCCACATGCACTGAAAAACAAGGATAACTCTTATATTCTCACCTCCAACTGCAAAGTTGATCATTTCTCAGAAGGGAGTTTATTGTTTCTACATGAGCGTATGAATCCATCTATCTGTGGGTGGATGTACTTTTAGATACAGCAAGATTCATGCAAATATATGCATCTAGGTGAAAACACACACGTGTATTCTGGCATACGTGTACTTCATCCACGTGCACGTATGGAGCATGAGAATGACTTTGTATCTGTGTGCGGGCGTATGCACACTCACGGCCCGGCAACAGCGACGGGGAGAGCGGCTGCCGCATTGCACAGAATAGCTTAACAGCTGTAGTGCTCCATCAGGGCTATCGATCATGTCCCTCTCTCTGAATCACAATCAGACGTGGGCAGAGCAGGGAGGCTGGAGCGGGGCCTCGGCGACTGGCTTGTTTGGACGAACGCTATACGCACCTCTCATATCAACCAGGCCTCGGCAAACAAAACCTGACCTGGATCGCTGATTAGATGCATCTATAATACGAGCGGTGTTGTAGAACTAGATGGAATACACGGACAGGAATTCAATTAAATTCCTGGCAAGCATCGCCAATGTTTTATTGCTTATAAAGAATATAAATGTCTATCAGGTTTAATGCACTAATTCCTTATGTTACAGTTAGTTATAAAGGATGTCTGGATCACTACAAATATTAATATAACACCTCACATTCTGTACATGCAGCCTCCGAGTGACTAACACCAATGAAAAGTGCATTTTGTGTCTAAATAACACATGTATCCACAAGAAAATTAGACATGATTTCATTAAGCACTTAACAGTAAGAATAGCTGGTTAAGTATCATTAGTCGCCATCTGCTATCCCCCCCCCCCCCCCCCCCCCCCCCCCCCCCCCTCCCCACACTGTATATCAACCCAACATCTCATGTAATCACAAGGAAGTTAGACGTTATTACATTAAATTTGAAACAGGAAGTGTATGGAGGCTGTCTATGGCGCCATTAACTGCCATCTGCCAACATCTCCACAGCCCTCTGTCCTGTATGTTCCTCCTCTCTGCGTCGTCGCGTTAACTTCCTGCCAACATGGCGACTTCCTTTCTGTTTATTTCCCCCCACGGTCAGTTGAGTTTAACAGACGACCTGGCACCTGACATCCAGATATATACTTCCTGGTTTGGGACAGCACGGGTTACGACTCAATATCCTTTTGTATTGCCACTGGAAACAGAAGTAGAAGAGGGCAGCTATAACAAGGCCGACCGACATCACACACACGCACGCACGCACGCACGCACGCACGCACGCACGCACGCACGCACGCACGCACGCACGCACGCACGCACGCACGCACGCACGTCTTGACACAATGTGATTGAGTAGCTAAGCTGAAAATGCAGAGGCTTGTCAGATACGGGCTTGAGAGGATTGGTGAGCAAGCTTGGTACATCGGGGAGAGCGTGTGCATGTGTGCGTGCGTGCATGCATGCTGAGTGTGTGTGTGTGCTACCATAGCAACTTGTGTGTGTGTGTTTGTGGACAATGTTTCAAATGCTAAATGGAGGAAAAAAAGGGGGATCTCATTAGCATTATATGGATGTTGACATTCCATTCAGGTCAAAGTTAGTGGTGCATGACTGTATTTGTGCTTATGTGGTTTGTGTGTGTGTGTGTATGTGTCAAGGCTCACACACTGTAGTAGTCATGGCTGTCACACAAGTATACACATGCACGTGCACACACGCGCTCCTGCTGTGCTGTGTGTGGCGGCGAAGGGCCCCCCGGTGGTGGTGGTGGGGGGGTGTGTGCTGCTGAACTGTCAAAGCAGGATGGATGAAGAAGCTGCCCTGCATAGCAAGGGGCTCTGGGGAAATACCACCAACATGACACACACACACACACACACACTCACACACTGTCAGCACACAAATACAGCACGTGTGTGTTCCCCGCTTTAAAATGCATAAATTTGAATATGCACGCATGAATCGGAAAACAGAAACAAATGTGGTGAGCGCACATGACGTGCACACTTGTGTTCACACACACACGCAAACAGACATCTACAAAGGCCTATTGGCTGCCTGTGTGAGACACAGAAACAGCCCCGGGGTCCTCCGCAGAGGAACATCTGACATTGATGACAGAGGAATGTCCAGAGATCTCCATTTAGCAGACAGCAACTCAACATGGAGAGTGTCAGAAAGAGGAAAAATCACACTTCCGCAACCCCCACTCTCTTATAAATGATGGGGAAAAGTATCAAAGGAATGACAGAGTTGGTTTTCATCCATCAGTATTCATGAACAGAACATCTGAGGGAAAGCGTTTTAGAATCTGAAGCCTACCAATACATGTAGACTTAGGGCTGGTTCACACCTAAAAGTCCGGTTCCTGAATCAAACTCAAGCGAGGACACCGCATTGTTTTAATTTTCCAACTGGTCCAGTTTGCGTTCACAAAGGCTAAACTCAGCGCTGGGTCTATGTGGTCCATCCGTCACTCCCTGCCGATATAAGACTACAGGGCTGCTAGTCTCTTAGCGGTGGGCAGTTAAGTGGAGGGATCACGGGGTGCACTAGCTAGTAGGAGTGAGAAACAATACTTAAGTGACGATACGATATTATCAAGACAAGATCTTATTGCGATTTTTTACATTTTACTATATGCTGAGTATTGCGATAAGATATATTGCGATATATTAACTCTTCTCAACTGCAAATTATGCAGTTTGTCAACATCTGTTTTATCTAATAAGATAAGATACTAATTCTCAGGAACCACTTTGTCATCATAAGTGATAGAAATGGCGGGCAAAATTACAAAAATAAGACCCACGCTGTAATAAACCGAGGAATTGATTATGCATTATCTCTAATTACAAATGTCAGCAGCGCAAGGAACAATAATAGCTTTAGCAACAGCCAGTCCTGTGTGTCCATTCAGGAAAGGGGGGATTTCATTTCATGGACCCTTCAGGAGGGACCATAGTAGCCCCAGACCAGAGCAGACCTTGTAAACTTAACTATTCTTAATTCCACAGAAGGATTTCCTCGATCAGGGCAGTAAATCTTCATGCTTGGCACAGGCCTGAACAATCCATTAACAATAATAAAGCCTGAGCGGCCGGGAGATAGACCCTTAAAGGGGAAGGTCAGCCCGATATTACAGCTTTAAAGGTTTCCTATTACGGCTCAACTTCAATATAACCACTCACCTTGCCTTTAATGGCCGCTGGCTATGCAGTGGCTGAGCATATATGGAGATTCTAAATCCAGTCTCTCTGAGATATATTACTGTATAGTGGAGAGCGATTTATGGGTCTGTTTTCAGTCCCGCTGGTTGGAGGTGTGAGTATTGTTAATAAAATCGCCACAGGGGTGAAGGAGATCTCCGCGGTATCGCCCTGTCTGGCCCCCACGTCCTGCTGGGACGCACGGGAGGCCCCGAGCGCTGCGGCACCTGGCCCCAAAAGTGCTTAGGCAGCATGTTTTTTCTTCATCCTGGCCTTTCCCTCTGACTTTTCTTTCTTTCATATCTTCTTCCACCTTGCTTTTCTTTTTGCTAACACCTCTTGTCACCCCCTTACTCCCTTAGAGACTTGCTCTGTTTCCAACATTTCCAACATCTCCTTTTTGTTCTAAACTTTTGGGACAGTGATGCCATTTTGGACCCCGAAGAAAAGACACGTCTCGGTGCTAAACACACAATGTGGCACAGCCTTGTCTCCACATCTGTCTCCATTTTGTGACATTCTTTCTTTCTTTCGCCCTCTTTTTTTTTTTTTTCCCTGCCTGTTTTCTCCTTGGCCAGCTTGTTCCACTGTATAGGGTGACTGCAGAGAAGAAAGATAGGAGGGAGAGAGAGGACACGGCAACAGAGAGCAGGAGCAGGAGAGGAAAGAGGGGAGAGTGCAAGCTCTTAAGTAGATTGCAAAGAACAGCACAGAGGCGTGAGTGTGAATATTAAGAGGGTTTTCTCCTGCCCGAGAAGTTTCAGCCTGCAGCAGCAGCAGCACCACCAGGGAGGGAAAGAGATGGTGACAGGAAGAGAGAGAGGAGGAGACCTATAGAACCGTCAGCTATTCAGCCATATAGCCGTGACAGCTAGCTTCAGGTGTCAGAAACAACGGTGTACACAATCTATCAAGCTGTCCGGCAGATCTGAGATGAGAAATTACCATAATTGAATTAGAAAGGAGGTTTCTCGTCACAAAAAGGGGGCGATGATTTTCCCAAGGAAGGAAAGGAAAAGGGGGGTGATGCGAGAATAAAGCAAAGGAGGGGAAGACTCACCTGGAATGCCTGGCGGGGTTTTCAGGTATTTTCCATTGAAATGCTGTATCACTACTTCACATTTCTCTGTGGACTCCATCCTGCAACAAAAAAAGGGATACACAGGGTTTAATTTAAAAACACTCACTATCCATTTGTAGGAAAGGTTGACAGTGCTTCCTTCGAAAAATAAAAGTGCTTAAGCTTGACACTAAATGACGGCACAAAGGGAGAGCACTTGTGGTAAATATACTGAATTGCCTTATGGCACAAATGGAGTTTTTTTTTTATACTTCTAACCATCACAAATAAGTAGGAGATACAGTTTACCTCTCATCTACGTCACCACGGTGCCATTTGTAAACCAAAATATATCACGGTGACTTTCAGCCGGTTGAGAGCAGCGCCGCGGTCGTAATCAACTCAACATTGCTTGTTTCCATTTTGCCCTGGAACCCTTCACACGTGGAGCACGAGGTTAAATACTGTCACTGATGACACATTTACAACAACGAGGAGTCACCCACTGCACTGTGTCCTGCTGGCTGGGTACTATCACTCTGTTTATTCTAAACAAAATTACAGTGACACTATCCAGAGTCTGTCTGTCTATCTATCTGCCGGGGGAACGTCATGAGTCAGAAGTTCATAATGAAATTCAAGATTTGCAGGGATTGTGCAGCCTTTCTCGAAGTAGAGAAAGGACAGGCGAAAAAAGGATGCAGGGATGTAGAAGAAGGGGGATAAGAAGATATGCGAAAGTAAATGTCACGCTTATGGATAGTAAGGACTCTGATTTCCGGAGTGGGAGAGAGAGAGAGAGAGAGAGCGAATACAGGAAGCAGACTGACTCGTCCCCCCTTTTCCAGCCACTGGATCAAAAGTCTACTGCATGGCGTGGCAGCTGACCAGCAGGACGGCTCTGATCTCTCACATCATAAAATGACACTAATGCCCATACACACACACACACACACACGTATCAAACACATATAATAATGTAAAAATGTACTGCATGTTGGCAATCACACACGGCTTAAATCTAGCTCCCAATATTTAATCCTATCCATATAAACCACACAAACACATATCTATCCCATTCTATTACATTAAAAGCGTCTCCTGGGAGCCATGTGTACGGTCCCCCCTATCATCCCAAGAACAGGTGTCACGGTGCAGCCTCACTCTACGTGACCAATTTGTATAAACTCGTACCCCGCCAGTTGCTTGTCCATCCTACAATCCCCCCACCCCTCTTCTCTACCAGCTCCACACAAGTGTATTTTATTAAGAAAAAAGCAAGAGTACAAATTGTTTGCTGTCAGATGGATGATTATGACATAAATTAATGAGGGGGAAAAATGCTGTTAAAAAACATGTACGCTGTTCAAGAAGTGGATTCTGGATAAAATGCAGTTAACATCACTCCTGCTCTGAACTCAGCTGAACTATATTATTGTAACTAAGTCATTCGATGAAAAAAATATGTTCTTACATGGATAAATTATCAACTACGATCATTAGTCTCGGTTTAGCATTCCCTTGTTGTACGCACAGTTCAGACCCGTTGCTGCAGCTTGCCCCCTCGTCGCACCGCCAGCTTCGTCCGCACCGTAGGTCATCCCAGCATGCTTTGTGCAGTGTCCCATACACAATGAATGGGAGCGAATTTTGCCGCCAGTGTGGTCGCGTATATTGGGGGGAGGTCTGACTGGGTCTAAAAACACTGGACTCTCACCCAGGAGACTGCTGTTTGTGTCCCGTTTGAAACCAGAAGTCAACGTTGATTTATTTTTCACGTAATTCTGTATTTAAGTAACACCACTTCTGTAGTTATTTTAACCCAAACCATGATCTTTTCCTAAATCTAACCAGGTAGTTGTGTTGCCTAAACACTGCAGGGATTTTTGCAGGCGTACTGATTGCTCACGTTGCTGGACATAACTCATAATGTCAACTGCAACTCCTCAGTTTCTTTATCTCACCGATGTATGACTAGCTCCTTACCTTTCAAAATACCTTTATGCCTGATGAATTTGAAAAAGTCTTGACAAGTGACTTTTAATTACTGCATTATCGGTTGACAAGCCTACTTTGGCAGAGCGGTGCTTTGAGCTAAATGCTAACGTGAGCATGTAAACATACTCACAAATGACAAGGCAACATGAAAGTAAGGGATAATGTACAGCGAGCAAGTCATTGTTGTGAAATAAACCCCAGGGCGATGCAGGAGCAGGGCTCTGAAGGGGTTTATTTCAGTAATATTATCAATAATCTGACACAAAAATGGTTCTCTAGAGTCCGAGATCATCCATCGTCCGTAGCAACGGTCTGTTATAAAGAAACAACAGGCCGTAGAATACTGTGATTGACCAATAAGAATTGAGCATTCGACAAAGCCGTGTTATAATCAGGTATAATGTTACTATCTTAGTCGACTGTGTTAAAGGGACTGTTTGTAACTTTTTAAGCGTATAAATGTAGCGGGTCGGCACACATGCGCGTTCGCATATGCGCGCTCGCGTGTGGCCGGAGCCTCGTCTCCGCTGCCTGCTCTCCTTCACTCAGACAGCGCGCGCGTCCTCGCTGTCTCGCTCCACCTCTAGACGTGAACACGCGCTCACTCCACACTGCAGAAGAGTTAGTTTAGCTCTGAGAATATCTAGTGAATGTAGAGGGGACGTTTGTGCAGAAATAAATGCTGCAGCTCCTCCAGACCAACAGAGGTTTCCCGTGTCTTGTGAAGTGACGGGGCTCCTCCATGTGTTACGTTATCGTCTCGTTACCGACCGGGTGCCGGTGTCTTCGGCTGCCGGCTGCGGTCGGGAGCCGATAACGTAACTCGTTGAGGAGCCCCGCTGCTGAAGCCTGCGCTGAGCAGGAAAAGCCAACACTAGGATCAGCATTGATTCATGGAGAGACCTTCGTCTGGTCAGCTAACATTACTGCCAAGCAGCTGAAATATAGAGTGATATTGTGGTTTTAGCTGACGTCTGTCGCCTCACTGTTTTGAGCGATGCTCATTCAGGTATATTTAGAGCGAGCAAGCGCGAGCTCGACGCTGACTTTCGTTTATTTCAAGGCCACAGGTGTCGCTGTTAAGCAGCATTTCTGAATCTTACAAATAGTCCCTTTAACATGCTAACATTTGCTAATTAGCACTAAATAAAGTACAACTGAGGCTGATGTGAATGTCACTAGTTTTTGCAGGTATTTGGTCATAAACTGAAGTATTGGATGGATGGATTTTGACCTGATGATGGTGCTGCATGAAAAGTCAGGGGAAGTTATATAATTCATCCTGAAGGGAACATGAATGTGTGTATAAATTTCATGTCAATCCATCCAATTTTTGTTGAGATATTTCACTGAAAACTAAGAATGTGAACCTCATAGTGGCGCTAGAGGAAA
Organism: Sebastes fasciatus; assembly: GCF_043250625.1. Taxonomy (NCBI): domain Eukaryota; kingdom Metazoa; phylum Chordata; class Actinopteri; order Perciformes; family Sebastidae; genus Sebastes; species Sebastes fasciatus. Next base: position 23,044,317 of record NC_133811.1, on the reverse strand, counting down.
TCTCAGGGGATCTGAGAAGTCACTAGAATTTCTCCTCTGTGGAACATGAACGTCTGTGTAAAATTTTGTTAAAATATCATCAAAAAAACACTGCCTCGTGCATGAATTTGCTGCCTCGTGCATGAATTTGCTCCCAGTGTACATATGTTACCATGCAGATTCTTTAATATATACTCACAAAGGACTGATATTAAAATGAGCTGGTTTTTAAATGCAGGCTGGAGTGATTGCTGTGCCTCTGTTTATGGTAATACGCTCTTGGAATGTGCAGAATTCATTGCTTTCCAGATTTTCATTCTCTACTCGGTCTCACCTCCAAGAATACTCATATCATGCTGTCAGCCTCTCACTTCTCTGTCCTCTGTCTCTCTCATCCTTCTCCTATCTCTACCTTCATCCTTTTTTTTTTTTTACCATAGCTTCTTTATCGCTCTCTCCGTCACATCCATCTTACTCCCGACCCGTCTGCACCTCTTCTTTTTGACGTCTCTCTCATTCCTCCCCGTCTTTCAACCTTGGTTTTTTCCTCCATCTTTCACCGTTACCCTCTCTCTCTCTCCCGCCCCATCCCTCTCACTTTCCGTGCCCTCCTTTTCTTCCCGTCCGTTTGTTTCTCTCTGATCCACATCAACATCTTTCTCCCTTTTCCTCTCTTTTTAGAATATGTAATCTTTCACACTTCCTGGCATCATCCATCTCTCACTGACCCTGTACCCCATCATCTTTCTTTTCTTTTCCCTCTGTCCCTCCTCCTTGTGTTTGGGACGACTGATAATAAGCAGCCAGTGTGACTCAGCTGATCACTAATCACGACAAGTGGCTTCAACACATCACGAGCACTCAGCATCTAGAATTTAGATCAGTAAAAACGCTGTCATTCAGCTGATTAGAAAGAGTATGTATATAGAGACTGGCTATGGTTTGACATTTTTAGATTTTATTTATTATGTCAATTTTCATTTAACAAAAGAGAACAGACTTTTCAAATGAAATGTTTAATCACAAGCTGTAATACATAAAGGCAGCTTTCATTTAACGGTCAGTACCAAAAACCAGCATTCAGGTTTGATATTCAGCTCTACATTATATAAAACTATTTAGCACCCAGCGTGAAACAAAGGAAGTGGAAACCATTTCCTTACAGATAGTAGGAGTGAGAATCACCACAGGCCCCGCAATATGATATTATCACGATATGATGTTATTGAGATTTGAAACGTTTTGTGATATGCTGAGTATTGCAATAAGATATTCCCTTTTTTCAACTCCAAATTATGCAGTTTGTTAACATCTGTTTTATCTAAAATAAGATACAGTTTTCACTCTGTTCATCTCAGAGTTTTCATTCACATATCGAGGTCAGGAATCAAGGGGTCCCCTTACAAAATGGCAATGCCAGTCTTTCCTCGCCAAAATTTAACGCAACTTTTAGCATTCTTTCCGACAAGCTAACATGAGCTGGTTCGTACCAATCGATTCCTTAGGTTTTCTAGTTTCTTATGATGCCAGTATCTTCACTCTAGCTTTAAGACTGAGCCCACTACAATCTCTGGAAGACAAAAAATTGGCCAGGTTAGCTTATATTAGGGCTGTCAATCGATTAATATAGTTAATCACGATTAATAGCAAATTAATCACACAATTTTATTTCTGTTGTCTTTTATCTGTTAAAATGTACCGTAAAGAGATATTTGTAAAGTATTTAATACTCTTATCAACATGGGAGTGGGAAAACATACTTGCTTTATGCAAATGTGTGTATATATTTATTATTGGAAATCCATTAACAACACAAAACAGTTTTTCCTCGCCAAACTTTTGCGTTAGTTTGCATAGCAACAACCTAAGGTTCGGCAAATTGCGTTAATGCGTTACAAAAATTAGTGGCGTTAAAAATAATTTGCTTATTTCATTATTATTGCGTTAACTTTGACAGCCCTAGTTTCAGTGTTTGTTTTATTCCCTGTATTGTACAGTACATCATAACTTGTTTTTAGTGAATTATTTATTTTACTCTGTATATATGCCTTTGGCTACATTTCTTGATGACAGAATCGTGCCAACACAGCTTCATTGAAGTGAAGTGAATACACAGTGTGTTTATGCTTTACATATAATCTGTATGCATTTATCATAATGCTCCAAATCCATGTGCACAGTTACGCAAACATGCCAATTACCCTTCCATAATGCTTTCACTTTAGGAGGCAGCCCAGTGACACAGAGAGGATCTGCATGAAGCAAAGCTACCTCTCTCATACACAGCGCACACTCCACTTGGTGCTTGTTGTTGTATAGTGCATTATCAAAACAAAAAGCTGTTTTGAGATTATTTGTTGTGGTGTTTTTGCTGTCCATCTTAAAAAAGTGGCTGAAAATCACAGGTTGAACCCATCACCCCCTACTCCAGAGCTTCAAGTGATTCTCTGACTGGAAGTGTTGACGCTCAGCTTCCCTCGCTATTCTCCAGCGCTCTTTATCCATCCTCTTCACACTCCCTCTGGCTACTCATTGTTTGCCTCCTCCTCAACGCCGTCTCTCCTTCACTGTTTCAAGCAGGTAGACAGAAAAACGGGTGGGCAGACGAGGGGTAAATAAGGCAGACGGGCTGTTAGGCAGTCATCGGGAAACGAAACCGGTCGGCCAGACTGTCTGTCGAGCGACTTTCGCGGGGTAGCCGTTGAGCCAGGTAGGCGGAGAGGCAGGCTGGCTTTTCTCTGTGTAGCTGCTGGTTAATGGCATCAGGTGCTGCTGTCTGCAATGATTAGTGCTGGGGCTGGAGTAATGGGCTCTGATAACAGTAATGGATCGGCCCACAAACACTTAGCTCGGTTTACTCTCTCTAATGCCCCTCATGGCCCAACCCTCAGCAGCTGTCTGTCTGTCTGTCTGTCTGTCTGTTGACACAGCTAACGGGAGCTCTACTATTCATAAAATACATTGCTCCTCTGCTCAGATCTCTTTCTGGCTTCTTTTTCCTGACCTCTACTTATCAATTACACAATAAAACCTTCTATACCTCTCTCCCCTTTCTCCTTATCTAACCCAAACACCACTCACTCACTCACATTTTCTCCCAGACACCCACCCTCACTCGTTTCACTTTCTATTCCTCAATCTTTCTCCGTCTCATGCTGCCTTCTCCTTTCCCATCACCTTATCTTTCTCTTCATAATAACCTCTATGATTAGTTATTTTTTGCCCGGCCATTGTTTCACACTCCTGTCCCTCTCTCTCTCCTCCACTTTCCATCATGTCTCCCACCGAGGGCTGCTTGAACAGGTGGCCCGTGGCAGGTTGTTGCCGCGCTCTGCTTGTTGGTCTGCAGGAGGCTGCCTACCTGTCTGTGTGCGTGCGTGCTCACTAATGCGTGTGTCGGTATAATGTGCGCACGTGCGTGCCCGTGTGTAGAGGCCAGTCTGTGCATATGCTCATATTTGTGCATAAGTGCCCGTGTGTGTTTGTGCTCGCCGGTCCTGCTGTAACCCTCGGTAATGGAGCAGGGAATAGGAGAGGAGTTCAGCCAGAGCAGGTGATTAAGAAAAATCCCTGCAAGATGGCGGCTCTGTGGCCGTCAGTGGCCTCCTCTGGGTAAACAAGGGAGGAATGTGTGGAGAGGAATGAGAGCCCGGTGGCTGCTGCCGAGGACAAGGACAGAGCGCTTTATGACTTTGGGGGATTAACAAGCTGAAGTGGAAACTTTTCTAAGTAGAAAAAGAAATAAAGCATGCAATGTTGTTGGGATTGGTGGTGGAAATATATATAGCATATGAGGCTATACTGGAAGGACAAGGGGTTAATTACAGGTATGTGTGAAGGTACTGGCCCAAGCATCCATTAGTAGACTCTTAGAAATAAAAGTTCCAAAAGGGTTCATCCTGAAGGGCTGAGGTTCTACCCAGAACCAATTGATTCTGAAGAACCCTTTTGTGAAGTAAATTTTTTTCTTTGTAAGACTAAAGAGCTTTTTTATCTGTGTCATCTGATAAAAAACGTTACGCACAGAAACCTTGCACACTGAGTCAGATGCGTTTTATTGTTCTGTTTGTTGCGAAAATTGGCGATAAAAGACAAAACTGAATTAATTACGTGGGTGCGATGGATAGCTCTAGTCCGAAACGGGGCTTAAGAATGAATGACATTAGCAAGAAGCTATCGTTTAGCTGCCTAGGTCACAATCACTGCTGTCTAATCCTTCATACATCCTTTGTTTTGCAACCATCACCGATTCCAAGCTGTTCTGCAATCACCTGCCATAATCTATCTTTAAATTCTGCATCTCTGTATTCTTTTATTTCTTTATCGTAAAGTGCTTTGTGCTGGGAGACAAAGTGAATGTTATCATGCCATTTTGGATGATGACGTTTGCTGGGACGGTGACTCTGAGTGGTCAAACTACCCTCTTCTGCCTTTGCGAAAAAATGCAGAAAATCAAACCAGTTCTGAAAACTTAAATGACAGACGAAAGTTTCGGAGTTGGTGTATAAACGTGATTGACACTATGTGAGGTTGTATTTTTCTTTAAATGTGCAACAAATTCGGACGAAAAATATGGACTTAGTGTGCAAAGGCCTTAAGAGTTCCATTAAGAACCCTTTTCATCCACAGAACCCCTTTTGGAAGAAAGAGTTCTTCAAAGATTGATGAAAGCATGGGTCTTAAAAGATCCTCCCAGCCCACACACTCCCAAAAACTGTGATTGTGAACCATGATTGTTGTGGGTTACGCTGCACCACATCAGCCCCGAGCCACATGAGGCCCAAGGCTGCTGGACGTGGTTCTCATGGCCCCAGGTAACCTATTAAAGTAAAACCATGGATTATAAAAAGGTTCTTGGTAGAAACCCCTGGGGTGGCACCCTTATAAGGTGGAAAGGTTCTGGATATAACCTGCAGAGAGGGTTATGGGTGGAACCATTGCGCCATAGAAGGGTTCTCTGTAGAACATCTCATAGGGGGTTCAGGGTGCAACCTTTCACAGATGGTTCTAGGTATAACCCTTTATGTGGGGTTTCAGGTAGAACCCTCTGAAAGGATTCCAGGTGGAACCTTTATAAAAGGTTCTACCAGGAACCAAAAGGTTCTTGTAAACATCTTTATTTGTAAAAGCCTATAGACATGTGCGTACAGACACAGAAACACACTGAGTCTGATGCACAGGCATGAACAAAGACAAACTCATCCAGTGGCAGACGCACTGTCAAACAGGCTTGTCAAACAAATCACCTTTTAAAGTTTCCACTGCCTGGAGGCAGGATTCACCTCACAAGTGTCTTTTCTAGAGTGAATGTGTGTATGCACATAGTAAGTGCAAGTGTGTGCCTGTATGCCAGTGCATGGTTACGTATTCGGGTCCATAGAGTACCAGAAAGACGGGGACACGAATCTTAACCTCAACAAATATGCATGGTTAGTATGATATTGTATTATTATTATCATTAAATGATTGCTTCCATAGTAGCAGCATTAGTATTGTGTACCTGGCGAAGCCGACTCCTCTGCTGACCCCGTTGGCATCCCTCAGTATCCTCGTGGAGATGACGTGACCCAGTGGCTTCAGCATGTTCTCCAGCTCCTGCTCATCCATGGACACCGGCAGGTTGGAGATGTACAGGTTGGTGGGGTCCTGCTCCTGTTGCTGCAGGGCCAGGAGTTAGAATAGTAGGGGAAGGTGGGTAGAGGAGAGGGGGAGGAAAAGGTGAGGGAAAAGATGAGAAATAATGTATCACCAACAAGTGTAGGAAGTATGAAATATGCATCAGCTCTGCGTCATGGGTCATCATGCAACAGGTCGCAATGCTGCCAACAGTGGAACCAAACTCTGGCCGAACTCACATGACGTTTGGCCTTACTGACACTCATTCACACATTGATCTGCTCACATGACATATGGATGTACCAATAGTTCACTGTGCCTCTGGCTGTATGTGCGAGGCAGACAGTGTGTAGGCTGTAAGTCTATATCTATTAGCAGAAATATAATACAATATTCATAGCTATGTTTTCATTAGTATATAATCACCTGAAACTAAGAATGGTTGTGTTTTTGTTAGTATAGAATGAACCCTTCATATCTACATAGGGAGCGGGTCCTCTTCACGGAGTCCGCCACGTCTGTTGTGGTTTGTAAACATAATTCAAAAGTTGTTCGTGTTCACAGGAAACGTTCAGTTTCCACTCCTTACATGCATGCAGTGTCTTTTCAAAATAAACTTCCAACGTAGGTTTACTTAGTTTTTAGGTTTACTTTGGTAGGTTTAGGCAACAAAATTACTTAGTTAGGCTTAGGAAAAGATTGTAAATTAAAATAAGTACATTTGTTACGTAAAATAAGTACATTTGTTATCTAACTCACATACGTTGCATTAGTTAAGTACGCATGTTACGCAACAAAAATAAGGTAAAATAAGTCAACGTTGACTAGGGTTGGGTAGCGTTCACATTTGAACCTAAACCGGTACCTGGAATTCGGTATTGGTACACAATGGTACCTTTTTTCGGTACTTTAATCTCTCTGTAATAACAAAAATGTCGAATCTCAATTGTAAAAATAAGTCCTAACTTCTCAATTTCAACATTGTAATTTATTTAGGACATTTCGTTTACATTTTACCACACAAAATAAAACCCTTCCCTCCTCTTCCCTGACAAACCCGTACCTACAACCTCCAGCCTGTCACTCAACAGGTCAGTGTGTGTCTCGGAGGAAGCACATGAGAACGTGTTGCCCTGGCCAGCTTTGCATTTTGTATTATAAATATTGCAGAAAGTGTTGTCAGCGTCAAGTTTTGAAAAGTGCAACATAAACCAGCGCTTTTGGCTCTCAAATGCGTCTCAGGTACCGAAATTTGGCACTGTAAAGATCTCATAAAGAAGCTAAAGGTTGCCTCGGTGTGTCGGTACCAGACGCCTTGGGCCACTGACCAGGTGTCGGTATTTGACGAGTTGAGAGTAAGAACGGGTTGGAAAATCCTTTTCACTGGGCCTTTAAGTTGAAAGAGAAACAGAGTGAGAAGCTGTGTAGTGTGTATTGTACAACAGCATTTTCTCTGTTGTGCCCAGAGGCTGCTGCTAGCTAGGTGAAGCTGCACAGCTGGTGGTGGGTTGAGCCGGAGGTAGCAGAGGGCCCTGTGAGCTCTACAGTAGAACAGCTGTAAACAGCAGCCCCAGCCCCACCAGCCAATCAGTCACCGAGCCAGGCAGCCATCATGTACGTCAACCAGCTATCAATCCATCTATGCTACAAGTCAGCCAGTCTCTAAATTAAGCATGAAACTACATTATATCATCCTTATCTCTAATTACGCATCTTTATGATGCTGTATGCACGTCAGCACATTCTTTACTAACATATCAGATTGCATTCAATCCATCCTCCCACCCAGCAAGTAAGCTATCCAATCAGGCAGCCGGCCAGATTCTGATCTGTTAGCAGCTCCCATTCATCACATCTCCTCTTTATCCAACATCCACATCTCCAAACGTTTCCTCCAACAGCAGCCAGGACCACCGCCGGTTAAAGCCAACAAGGGCAGAGGCAATATTACAAAAAGGCCTCCATGCTGTGGTTGGTGGCCAGCGTAATGTGATGAGTGAATACTGCAATTTATATCCACTTCAGCTCACAGGTATTTGCAGAGGATTAATCTTGTATCGTCTGTTTCAAATGTAGGTCAGTCAATTAAATGTGTTCAACTGAGAGAAAATATATTGTTTTGGATAATTCTGAATGGGTGTTTTGAGGTTGCCATTGTGAACTGCACTTATGTATTTAATGCAATGAATAAAAAGTGAAATACCCTCTCACCCTGAATGACAGCCTCTGGTATGAGGAGGTTACATATGAATCCAGTTTAGATCAATAACGTGAGCAGTGGAGGGCCTTTGGAAGGACCATCGCCATTTAGAAAGGCAGTAATGTGTGTGATGTTGGGCACTATTATGCTGTAATAAAGAAGGCTGCTAGATCTATCTATTGGACCGGTTAAGTCCAGTCTCATAAATCATAAAAGAACTGGCAACAAGACAAGAGAAGAGGAGAAGCAAGGACAAGTAGAACAACTAAGCAGAGGTGTGGACAAGAGGCACATGACTTGGACTCGAGCCACACATTTGATGACTTTAGACTCAAAACAAATCCCAAAAGAATTGTAAGTCAACTGTAACACCAATGACTCGTAACTTCACTTGGACTTGAGTCTTTTGACACTATTCATTCCCAACAAGTCGACTTAACACTTAACTATTCAGATCTTTTTTCAAGATTACAAAATTCAAAAAGCTTTCATGATTTTTGTAAATTGAACATATCATTACTCTGTTGTTAAAACCGCATGACATTTGGTGAAGAAGGCATTATGACTCAGGACTCTAAACTCAAAGTTTAGGACTTGGGACGACTCGGAACATATCTGTCTTGACTTGGTACTTGACTCAGGACTTGTATGTCTTGACCTGGGACTTGTCTCAGGACTTGTCTGTCTTGACTCTGGACTTAACTTGGGACTTCTCTGTCTTGACTTGGGACTTGACTCGAGACTTGGCTGTCTTGACTCAGGACTTGTCTGTATTGACTCTGGATTTAACTTGGGACTTCTCTGTCTTGACTTGGGACTTGACTCGGGACTAATCTGTCTTAACTTGGGACTTGACTCTGGAGTTGACTGTCTTGACTTGGGTCTTGACTCGGGACTTGTATGTCTTGACCTGGGACTTGTCTTGGGACTTGACTCGGTACTTGTCTGTCTTGACTTGAAACTTGACTGTCTCGACTTGGGACTTAATTGTGACTTGCAAAACAATGACTGTGTCCCACCTCTGGAACTAACTGACTTTTGCCCAAATTAAATTAAGAAAATATGCACATAACTAACTAAAGTTTTTATTCCTAAACCACGGTGATGCTTGTAATGTGTTAACAGTTCAAGTTGACTTTCAATTCAGCTGATTCAGCCTCAAATAAATGCAAAAAGATAAGAAACAAGAGTTTTCAGTGATCTTTTTCCAAACGCATACATGCAGTACTGTAAACAGCAACGTCAGTAGAGATGCCTGTCTTCTTCTCAGTTGGGGGTTGTGGAGATACTTCAGTTGCAGCCTGCATGTAAACACCGTCTTTGAGAATCTTTACAGACTCTCTGTGCTTCGCCAGAGGCAGCACTGTCTCACTCGTTCTTGTTTTGCTTTCTGTTGACGACGGAGGAAGAGGTTAAGGAGGAGGAGAGGAAGTGCCTCCACCAGCGTTCCTGCCTCCATCTCTCCATCTGTCAGAGGAGAAGACTTGGTCCCTCCCCTGATTAATTAGCCGTCTTATCTGACAGGACATGTTTGATCTGATTAAAGCCTTTGGGAGAAAGCCGGTGCCCGCCGTGAAAGCGGGAAAACCGCTTTCTCCTTTAACCAGGAACTCAATTTCGGGGCAAACTAAACTCCTCCTTCCTCTGCAGGTTTGTCACATTTACGTGCTTCAGAAAAAGCTCACAGGAGTTTGTATAACACAGGATTTGGCAGTGAATGAGGCTTAATTAAATCTGCCCGTAAAAAAAATCTACTGTACACGTGTCACTCTCCTGCTAAGTCCCTTTGGTGTGTGCAGCCGTGCAGCTGTGCTTTCCTTTTGAGTTCCATCGGTTATGTGAAGCAATGTTTTTCAGGATTATGTCAAATAGGCTTCGTATTCCAGCGCAGACAGGAGGTCTGGATCAAAGAGGTAACTGACTGACTCAGTCACTGGGCTAAGCCAATGATACGAGAGTTTGTGTGTGTGTGCGCACGCTTTTTGAATGTAAGCGCTTTCTCCTGTGTGACAGCACACGCGGTGAAAAGAGTGCGACAGAGGCGGTAATTTGTGCGCGTGGGCTAATAGTAGAGGGCTCCGTTTGCTGGGGGGGGATTAGCGCGGGGAGGCCTCGTGTACGCACGGCCGCCTCGCTAAGTTCCCTCTTTGATGATGTTCCGCACCACAAAGCCCTAAATACCCAGATGAGAAGGTTACGGGGAGGAGTGGAAAATGGGAGCGTTTTGACGGGAGGTGAGATGGGCTGCCCCATCCCACCAGGAGATTTAATTTCCTTTAATGTCAGCCTTCGCACACGCTCTGCTGTCAGGCTATGAATGAGACGGTAATTGAGGTGTGTGTGCACCTGTGTATATATCCCATCTCAGAGTAATTATGTCCCATCAAATCTACACAGCGAGATTTGTCTTTGCTTTATGTGTGTATGCTTCTCGTGTGCGCGATGGCATTTGTGTCCGTCCCCTCGCCATTGACCGGTGTTGTAGAAGGCTAATGGAAAGGCTCCAGGCGGCGTTGCGCCTTTGATGAGCATAATTCCTTCACCTTGCCACCAGGAGGACGGGAGCAATCCAACTGTGTGTGTGTGACAGGAGAGGGGGGGGTGGTGGGGACGTGTCATTTCCCGCTGACGGATGGCCCACTCGCTGGAGCTGACAGCCCTCTAGCTGTTATTTCATTTCGACACCCTGCTCTGTTTACCTCACTGTAATTCCTGAGAACATTACTATGCTACGGGGGGAAGGAGGAGGGGGGAGTATTAACGGAAAGAAAAAAAAAGATCTGGGTTAAGGAAAAAAAAAAGAAAGAAGAGAAGATGGGAGGTCATGGTGTGAAAGGTGAAAGAGTGTAAAGGTAAGAAAGAGAAAAGACGGAGGCAGCTGACATGACAGGCAGATATAACACATTAAAGGGAGGCCTTGTTGCCTTTGACAACGCTTGAGGGAAAAGAGACGTCAACCGTTAGAAGTCTCGCGTTCCGCCTATGGGGCTCTCAGGGCTGTATCCATTTAACTGATAATAAAAGTGAGACAGATAGATATGTTGTCTTGACTGGGGGCACTCCATCTAACGCCGTGTCGAGACTCAGAGCTGCCCTCACTCTGTTGCCAACACTCACTCTTCTCCCAGATGCCTTTAACCCCATTCTGTCTTTCTTTTCTCCCCCTGTTCATACCACTGACCTCTCCGTAGCCTCGCTTTCTTCAACTTGTTGTTAACACTTTTCATTTCTGACTCACTTGAGCATTAGGGGTGGGAAAAAAATTGTAACACCCATTTATCGCGATTTTTAAAATGTATTTATTATTTATTTATTTATACGTGCGGTCAAGCCAGCCGTCACTCTCATCTCCGTGGTCAAATCGGACGACGCTACAACTGTAGAGCACCCATATACTGACATTTATGTTACATGCATTCAAGCGGCCCCGATGGAGCTGACCATGGATGTATAAAGAGAACGGAGCTGACGGGAGAGCTAGAGACGGACTTGGCTGAGTTAGCGGAAGTATACACGTGTGACTACGTCTGGTTTTCAAATGAAGGTGTTAACAAAGGGAACTGTATATACAAAACACATACATGGAAATAAGATTGATAAATTATATTCACCACAAGTATAAAACATTACTACTGTGATAGTATCGACTCGGGAGATGGGTGTATCATCCCAGCCCTATTGAGCACCCTCCAGCCGTCTCTCTTCCGTTCCTCCTGCTTACCTTTTCCATCAATCCACTCCTGTTTGTCCTTCCTCCCCCACTACTGCCATCATGCTTCTTTCTCCTCTCCTCCTCTATCCATTCACCTTGGTCAAGACATTAGAGCTGGATGTGTAATTGGCTCTACAGGGCTTCTCTGCCGCTCCTCTAAGCACCGGTACACACTCTACGAGTGCGCCGTGTGTGCATGTCTATGAGCGTATACACTGTAATGCCGATCCTTAGTTTCACACCACACCATTCGCTTCCCTCAGGTATGCCACTCTGGCCTGTTATGTGACTAACCAGCCGCCCGAAGGAGCACAATTAAATGAAAAGACAATGGGGTTCCGTGTTGGAGAAAACTGCAAGGAAGCAGCAGTTGCTGTGTTGCTGCTGCTGCTGCGAGGATGTGTTTGCTGACAAGTTTTGCAGATGCCAGAGGGAGCGTTCCTGTGCTCTTCTTCTTGTATATAGGTTGAGGATCCTCACTCAGATCTTGCTGTGGGAGCCTGAGTCTGCAGAAATGCATTCAAAAGACAAGCGAGTGGAAGGAAGGAGTAGGGGGATGCGGGATCTGGGAGAGGGGAGAAGCATATGAGCGCTTCGACTCACTTCAAAAGAGTTTCATTTGAGAGGGGCCAGAAAATTGAGAGACAAAAAGGTGTAGCACTACAAAGGAGCTATCATTCCGTCAGCTGGCTAGTCAGCTGGTCAGACAACAGCAGGCGAAGTCGGGCGGGCAGCTTACTGCCCTTTGATGAGCCCCTCCACATTTACTGTTGCCACTGATGAGCCGATGGCAGGATCACTCTACTCTTCCCTTTGTAGAGGTAATGTTGTCAAACGCTTCCTCAACACTCCACCGCCATTCTGTCTGCTATCTAGCTCCCCCGTGGCACTCCGAGTCTTTATATTACAGCGTGTCCTCATCACAGCCTGCCTCTGTCCACTGCTGTAGACACTTAGAGGAGATACAGGGCCACGCTGCAGGAGGCTTGAAACTACGTGGTACTACTAAGAACTACTAAGTGCACACAAGGTTTCATGGCGATGATCAGAGTTTGGTGGGAGAAGTAGTAAAGCAAAAGTAGTAGTAAAGTCCGCCTCTCACTTGATTTGATTGGCTGCCTGGGCCAAGTTTGACAAAGACGAGCGGTGTGACTCCGCGTCTGGCGCTGAAAAATTTAGAATATTTTAACTTTTATGCACGTCTAAAAACCTCTAGAAAAACGCGATGCGCGGCGCTAGAGAGGAGCGCACAGCAGGCGCGCTGTACCATAGGAAAACATTGGTTTGGTGGGCGACGTATCTCTAATGAAGCGTCTCTGTGTGATCGGGGCCCTAAGGGGATTGAATTATTCTCAAATTTGTATTAACAGTATTATTAATAGGCTGATATTTATACCAGAATAGGTTATGTATCGTGATCTATTGGGAGAAACCAAGCAATTCTATGTATTCGTCAAAGTCAGATTCTACAGACAGACGATGAAACTTTGCAGACACGCCGAGACATACAAACGCACATTACAATCCAACATATGCACAAACGTCTCCGACCTAGACGCGCTCAGTCACAGAACAGTATGGCATGATGCAAAATGACGATGGCGAGAGTGCAAGCTGGCAACGCGTGAAGTCCTTCTGCTCACTGGGGGGGTTGCTGACGAAATCCACATCCCTGATTCAAACCTTCTGTTGGAAACAAAGGGATGTGAGGCGGAGGATCCGTGCCATCACCCAGGGCAGCCATTTTCAATCCAATTACCATATTACGTCTGAACAAACAGCTTAAAACACCTGTCATTTAAACATTGTTTAATAGTGCTGCGATAAACGGCTATTGGCAGAGGTTTAAGATAAAGAATGCAAACATACAGTCGCAGAGCTTAAGGAACTGAACTGAATCTTTCCTCTAATGTGAGTCACTCCTGTGGGTGGCATTGATGTAATCACCCTGGCATGTACACCTGTAGGTTTGAGAGTGATTACAGAGTAAGTTATGTTTCTGATAAAACACATTTCAAGTATGTTTCCATCAAAACCTGTACGAGAATATATTCAAGAGGATGTGAGAGGAGGTAGAACACCGATGGCATTACATTGCACTTTCTCTGATAAGAAATGTTTTTGTTGTTTATCTTTTTTAATTAATGAATTTCCCTCTTGTGATTCAGATGTATGTTACATCACCCCTACTGTTTTTTTGGGGGGGATTTCTAATGAATTGGATACGGAAGCCCTGAGAAGCAATTGAGAAAAACTAATTCTGGTGATTCGTTTTCTAAGTGACCTAAATTGTTTTCTCTTCGACTTAAGAACAGGTGAAAAAAAGGTTTTTCCAGGACAATCTTTCGAAGTTCCTTAAAAAAATTGTTTCCATCCGTGAAACAGGTGGGAAAAAGTTTTGCCAGAATCCTTTTTCTAAGGTACTTTTTTTTTTTTCATCAGTCAAAATAGGTTTTCTTTTTACACACTTAGAAAAATGATCCTGACAGAAAAATGTTTTCAGCTTCCAAAAAATGTTCACAGATGAAAAAACAAGTAACTTAGAAATATGATCCTGACAAAACCTTTTTTCTCCACCTGTTTCACGGATTATTCTTTTTTAAACATAGGAGAGAAAACAATTTAGATCAAACTTAGCAAATGGATCACTAGAATTTTTTTCTCACTTGCCTCTCAGGGCTTCCGTAATTGGAGGAGTGTAAATGTAGAAAACATTTTTTTTTTTTACAAAAACGTTTTGTAATATTTTGGCATTTTTTCAAATTTCCATTCAGTTTTTTCTTAAAGGAGGAATATTAAAGGGGGATCTATTAGCAGAAATGGAATATAATATTAATAACTATGTTTTCTTTAGTGTATAATCACCTGATAATAAGATTTTTTGTGTTTTCGTTACCTTAGAATGAGCCGTTTATATCAACATAGGGAGTGGGTCCTCTCTCCACGGAGTCCGCCACCGCCATGTTTCTACAGTAGCCCAGAACGGATAAACCAAACTAACGTTTCCTGCTTGAGCCGGAGTCCATAACCTTACTCGCTCCCGTTGCCGCCGTCGCTCTCTCTCTCTTTTGCTTCACTACTCACTTCCAGCATACACACACACTCTACGCACTGACTCTGCTCCAAATGACACGCTACTCGCTACACTCATTGGATTCACTTTAATGTAAGGTAACATGAGACCAGGTAGGCTGTGGCAATCAATATTGAGTTGGCGGCCTGCTATCACTCAAAGCACATGGGGATTGTGGCAACACTGAATAATGACATTGACACAGAAACTGTATTTAATGTGGATCGTACTGCACAAATGCCCTTAGTCAAAACAATCTATTTATGTACGTGTATCTGTCATCATCCTCACTGTCAGCTACCAAACTGATCAGTCATTAGGATGCTCAACAAGATCACTCTCTCCCAACAGATGGTTGCTTATGCCCATTAATTAACCTCTCAGTATTACTTTCAACAAAAAGTAATTCAAAGTTTGTCACAGGGCACAATGTTTTTTTTTTTTTTTTTTAACTATGTGTTTTTTTTCACAAGATACAAAAGATAAAAATAGCAGAATATGAAGCTCGGGAGCCAGATTAGAGGTTCACCTTGCTCACTCAGTGTTCCATTTGGCTGGAATACAATGTTACCTGATTAAATAAAAAATCTTACAAATTACCATACGTTGCTGCAGAGCACAGCTTAATACATCACATTATTCAGCCACGGAATTCTTCCCATGAGTGCAATCCAAGCCAATGACAACTAAGTGTGTCCTGGCGGCCCAGAGGCACTGAGGTGTTTAGTTTGGTTTTAAGACCTACTCGCATAATTACGCAGTCCTGCTACACAGCACTGCATCTCATACATGCACAAACTCATAGCCCATGCACACACGTACATGCGATTCTACACTCAAACGCACACACACAGTCAATCTTTGTCTTATTACTGCTCATGGAAAATGGCTTTCTCGCTCCTCTGTATTATGCTGAGATGATAGATGCTGTGGAAGGAACAAAAGTGGGTGATACATTATTGAGCCTTTGAGTTTGCTAACACAGCGGTGGGGCTTTGTTTTACTAACTCTCTCAGCTTGGCCTACTCTCTGCTGGCGGAGCTGGTGAAATCATCCGGCGTAAGGCACAGTGAGCGCTATGGCATAAAACTGGTGTTTGGTATGTATTTCCATGTGCCATTTAACTGCACTGGTGCATGTAAATCCAAGCAGAGGTACAAGGAGGATCATAAGCTGTATAGAGGACATTCAAGGTCAAACCCTTCATATGAATTTTGATATGGTGTGAGATCTGAAATATGTTTTCTGTGGATCACGGCCATGAAATACAGATTGAGTGCCACTTTAACAGCTTCAAACACTGAATAAGCTAAAGTGTCACGCTGATGTAATTCTGTATTTCTCTTGTCAACAAATCCCACGAATAATCAAAACCAAAACCAACAACGTGTTAGTTCATATCTTAATTAGAGCTGTCAATCGATTAAAACATTTAATCGGGATTAATCGCAAATTAACCATGCATATTTTATCTGTTCAAAATGCACCTTAAATGGATAAAAATATTGTTTTATTTTAAAACTAGAATCACCAAATCTAATCTGATCATCCTTGCAGTGGACGTTTGTGTCAAATTTGAGATCCTGAAATATCACGTTCACGAGAATGGGACGGATGTGAGGTCACAGTGACCTTTGACCACCAAATTCTAATCAGTTCATCTTTGAGTCCAAGTGGACGTTTGTGTCAGATTTGAAGAAATTACCTTCTGGCGTTGCTGAGATATTGTGTTCACGAGAATGATACGGACGGACGGACAATCCGAATACAAAAAAAGGCCAAATTATTTCCTCAAATAGCAGAGCAACGTGATTTTTAGTAAATGTCACTCAAACAGGAGCAAATAGTGCATTTATTGGGGATTATTTTCAGCTGCTGATTAACACACATTTGGTGCTCTGGTGAGTTTTTACAGCACCAGAACGGTGGATGTGAAACTCAGAATTAACTTAACTGCAGCTCCCATGTTCATCGTAATGAGATACAGATGTCACCAAGTGCAACACCGCGGCTCATTGACGAGTTTTTAATAATTTTTCGACAGCAATGGAGGTGTTCAGCAGAGGAATAAGCTATATTAGTCTTTGGCTACAGAAGCAATGCTTGTTAATGTGAGAAATACATTGCTGCTTTTGGTATTTTCAAGGGATTTGTTCATAAGAAAAAAAAAAAAAGCTTTATCCTTTAACATTTCTGAATATTCAGGAAGCACCATCTACCACATCAAGTGTCATTTCCTTCTTTTTACAGATGTGTGATGGAGGGATCACACCTTTACTTTGCAAAACAGACGTAACACCACTAAATTATGTCTGCCATCAGTGTCATGGCTCATACATTTTGATGCCAGGTTAATGTGAATTTAAATGGGTCGATGTGCGCTTCACCCGCTTAATCACGACCCCCTGATTTGATTTTGTATCTCCCTCGGTGAGCTAATATTCCAGAGATTAAAATTTCATGTGGAGCTCATATCAAAAATTCATTATTAACATGGAAGACGGGCACACCCGCCTTACCCCCGTACTCCAGCGAAAGGAGACAAAACTCATGCATGCATAGTATAAGTGGGCCGGCACACATGCATGCAAAGACGCTCTTTGCGACGCACAGTCCCCGAGGACCTTAAGTCAAATTCATCCCGGTCTTTGTAGAAATATTGAGGAATTTCCTCATAAGCTGTGGTTATGTCCTCGGTCGTGCTCCCTCCGCTCAGGAGTAGACAACATTCACAAATGTCTTCTTGGTTTCATAATACATTTTCATCACCGTAACCTTCATATTTTTCCATTACGGTGTTTGCAACAACAGCTCATTGTGTTGTCGCCAGGGTAAATGCATTTTTCCGTCTTATGCATCATTCATGATATCATTTCTGAGATTGAATTCCTCCTGGCTGACATCATGTGGAGGCGGAGAGTGCTGGTGGTGGTTTTTGGTTTTGGAGAGGAGGAAAGGGGGTGTTAAAAGGAAATGGTGGCGAGCTGTTTGATTTCCACTATTGACCAACATGAGGATCTCTGCGGGCTGAACCAGGAAACCCACTGTATCTGTAAATTACGGATCGCTTTTCTCTTCCTTTTCTCCCCTGCATTCGCTCAACCTCTCTTTTTCAAATCACTATTACACTAATTCTATGTAGCCCACATAGTTGGGAACACTTGATGATTTACTTTGGGCTGAGATGAGATAGAATACCAAACTGAACACATGACATCCTGTAACTGTTGTATAGGGCAGTATGCCAGAATAAGGCTTTGATACTTGGCGGCGTGGGCTTTCCCCAGTCACCCAAGAAACATAATGTAGTCCATGGAGAGCTAGTGGGGCTCTAACACTGCAGTAGTATTCTGCATGTTTCATGGTGGCTTAGTGGAACTAAATGCTTTAAGAGGAACAATGTGCTCGGCTACTTTTGTTGGGGAACACTGATTTTATCAAGGGGGCAATGCGCACAAACGTTCCTACTGGTGAACACACATGATGATGGTGCACTTCACACCTAGTAGCCATTCATGATAGGTCAGGCCTTTCCATTCAGCTACTGTATGTGGAGGAGTGGTAATTTGGATTCTTGAACTATAAAAGTGAAATGTGTGAGTACCTAATTCAACTACTCAAAATAGTTCCACAAACAAACAAAACAAAAAAGTATGAGCAATTGAACAAAGGAACTGTAGAACTCAAAGTGTTGGACCACTGACTATTGGTCTGTGTTATTATAGTAAATGGAGCCGGACTCCCATGGACTTTAAAAGGCTCTCCCAACACCCATGTGTTCTAGTTCAGTGGTTTATGTCCCACAGGGGGGGTAGTTCTGCAGTTGCAAGGGGGTACGTGGAAAATATTGTGGAGCAGTTTGGCTAATTTGACAAGACAGAAATGATTTGGAAAAAACTGTATATATATACACATATCTGTGTTTAGATAGAAAATAAATCTGAGGCTGATGTTTTGCAGTACTGAACAAGCGTTTAGAAAAGTCGATGGTTAAAATGTACAGCTTTAGTGGCAGTAATATAAACACAAAGTTAACCAAATCTACTGAAAAACACTAAACTTAAACATCACTAGTTGAGGGATTGCTGTTGCTGTGTTTCCACTGCCTGGTATGGCTCTGCTCGACTCAACTCACATTTCAGTACCAGGTGCTTATGTCAATTTGTTTTCCACTGTCTATAGTACTCCCTCAATGTGGATGTTGGATTCTCAGATGATCGCCGCAACGCCGCCGCTTGAAACTGCCGTGACATCATCTTTAACGAGACACTCGCTTTATTGCAACCATTATTGAAACACCAACAAATAACTAACAATATAACAGGTTGTCGATTACATTTTGATAACTCTGCCTTCTTTTTGATCAAAACTACACACCTGTAAAGTTTCGTGACTGCATCTTGCAGAGTCATGATGCTATTGTGGCGACAAAAATCTGTCCTTTCATCAGCAACCAAACAGAGGAACGTCTGCACTTCGTCGTAGTGTACGGCGTAGTTTTGCGGGGTGCCATTTTTTAAAGATCTGGGTCAAGTGAATAAAAACATTGTGATCGCTATTGACGGTAGCTTGGCTAAATGGCGGGTGTGTGCAGGACGTCCTGTGCCTAGTGATGGTTCTCTCTGACCAATCAGTGGTCTGCAGTGTTTTAACTCCCCCTACTAAAATTGGCTCAGCTCGCTTTGAACCTCGACCAAGGTGGTACTGAAAAAGCACCAAGTACCATCCCAACAACATGAAAATAACCATTCTAATGCTTATGTCTAGTATGAACTACGAGTCAGGAATCCACCACAGTCATGGCGTTTGCTCTGCAGTAAAAAATTCCTTAATGCTATCCCATCTATGGTAAAACTGTTGGGGAACGCCTGACCCAAAAGCTTGGGAAATAACCCTCTAGGTTCACAGATATGCTGCACACACAGTGACCTATGCTTTTAAAAACTCCTAAAACGCCCATGTGTCTCCAACATGCTCTCTCACTCAACGCACGCTGTTCCCAGAGCTTCGCCACATAGGATCGTCGGCGCTGCCCTCGACGGGGTTCACCGCATCATAAAATCGTCATGCACGTTAACTCCACGGTGCAAAGGTCAAATGAGCCGTAGCTGTGGATGTTAAGTGACTTCAAAAGGCCGCATCCATGCACCCCTCCCTCCCTGCCTGTCTCCTCAGACACATGTCGGTGTAAAGAATGTGTTTACGAGAGCGGCTGGGTCAGAGGATCGAAGTTTACGGACAGGGAGGAGGTCACATGCATGCACTTCAGCATGCATCGAAGACTTTCCCTCAAGCACTTGCACACACTCACAGCTCGATCTAGTTTTAATAGCAGACACATACGGTGTGTTGACAAGCCAGATTCTGTGTTAAGATGACAGGCAGGATGTGTGGGTCCTTCAGCAGAGTGGTACAGCATCATCAGAAACCAGAAAGTGACAATCTCTTTGTTTCCCTCCACACTCCATCACCTGCTCTCCAAATGGAGGCACAATGCAATTTTCACTTATGAATCTACTGCAAAGCAAATAGCATACGCTGTTTGCCTGCTCCGCAAACACACCCTGAATAACTACCCCGGGTCACGGACTCATTTGTTATTCCTTAATGTGCCACCGCTCACCGGGGAACACTAAGGCTGCCACGTGAAACCACACTGCGACGCGAGCGTCATATATCTTAACTGCAGCAGGAATACCTCGCCTTAGCTCTGTCACGGAGAAACGACAACACGGCGGAGGCGAGAGCCGCGGAAATATTGAAATACATATTAAAGAATTATTTCTCAATGGGAAACGGCAACAACAAAAGTAATAAAAAAGCAATAATGGAAGTGTTGTGCGGGGGAAAGCCACTCAGAACAAATCAACATTTATGTGACATCAGTCAGGTTCAGTGGTGGAACTGATGCAATGATTTTCAATTACAAAACACTGATGTGGAGTATTAGTTCCCTTTCTGTCACAAAACGCAGGTTCTCTATGCTGCTGTTTCTGAAATAAATAGTGAGAAAAAGAATACATACACAAATACATACACACGTTATATACGCTGATTAATTCCTGAATAAATCAATGTTTTTTATTGTGTTCTTTCAGACACATTAAAAACCATGCTGCTTCAATTGTTTTGACTAGAGCAGATTAAATTCTCATTAATCTCCCTTTCTGCCTGATAGCTGCACATATAATATGTTTAATTACACGTTGACTAAATTTCTCTGGGAACAATGCAACCTGTTGTCTTAAAGTCCATTTGACAAAGGTGTCAGAGCGATCATCAAATGTGATGTTAATGAGGTGTTAACATGACAATCCTATAATTACATCACATTTACAAGCAAATAAATAGGGTTTTGCGGGTTTAAAAGTAGCATGGACCTTTTACGTAGTTACACAGGGTCGAGCAGGGTGTGCTTCCAGTCAGTTAACCACAATACCAGCAGATGGGCTCACGCTAATTTTTAAAACATTTGGACATGTTTTTGTGGAGATCTGCGGCAAAGATTGTTTTCAGCGCACATAAGTACATTTATTTATCATACTTGTCCATAACATGCCCACAATAAAATCTCATAAAATGCGGTTTTACCATATGTGTTTTTGATTGTGGCAAAAATAGAAAAAAAAGAAAATCACGTTATTGAAACCTGACCGTGTTGACAGACCACCACATAATTACACATCATCCATGTGTTCTACACAGGAGTCCTTTTGTTTCCCGTCTGTTGACAGCTGCCTCTGGGTCCTCATTAATATGCATGCATGTACATTCTGGACTTCAACATAAATATTTCCATTATGATGCAGCGGCCTCGACATAACATGGCTGTGACAGAATTATTATCAGTATGACATGTTTATATTATTAAAAACTAGAATTACCGCCTCACGGTTGTATGATGATGAGCCATGCCTGTCCAAAATGTCCTCACTTCATCATTTTATCCTGTTAGACATTTGTGTGACATTGTGATAATTAGCATATGAATTCTTGAGTTATGGCCAAAATCATGTTTTGTGAGGTCACTGTGACCTTTGACCACCAAATCCAGATCAATTCATCCTTGAGTCCAAGTGGACGTTTGTGCGAAATTTGAAGAAATCCCCTCCAGACGCTCCTGGAATATCACAAGAATGGGACGGCCGTGAGGTCACAATGACCTTGACCTTTGTCCACCAAAATGTAATCAGTTCATCCTTGAGTTCAAGTGGACGTTTGTGCCATTGAAGAAGACCGACGGCCGGACGGACGGACAACCCGAACATAATGCCTACGTCCTAGGCTGTCGACGGTGTGGAGGCAAAAAATGAATTGCCATGATTAGTTTGACCTTCATGTATTAGGTACAGGTAGAAAGTGTGAGAATACTCAGGGTTCTTGCTGTTAATGTGGAGTCTCTGTGTTCCAGCTTTTATTCCTTTTAAATAAAAATGTAATTATGCTGACGCTGATTATTCTGTTATTAGATAATCGGGGACATCGTGTGAAATTCAATATTATCTGCATGCTTTTTCTGGTGTTGCTTCATAATTACATTTCAAATAAAAAAGTACATGTACTCACTATGAAGTCAAATTAGCACCAATTCCTTGTGGGGCATGTGTTGTTTCAGGCTTAAGAATCAGTGAAGGGAAATGCCCCTTAGCCATACAGCACTGCTGCAACTACCACAATCCCATGTAGGCGATAAAAGCTTAATCGCTCCCAACCTGCACCCATTACACAACAAAAAAAAAATCTCTGTGGTAATTTCCCTGCTGCTAAGTGATTCTGTTGACCCATCCAAAACAGCAGAGTAAGTTTCCCGAACCCAAACCCAATCCCCTCGGTGTGCGTTTCAACGAGCGCGTCATTAGCGGTAGATGACCTATATAGAGGGGACGGCTGCTTGTTACAGTCTAATTCTCACCCTGAATGGCCTGGAAGAGGGGTGGTTCAGCGGGAGATAATGTGTTTGTTATGGACACTAATGATACAGCGGAAGCAAACTAACGACCCACCCTGGGTGTCCCGCCGAGTTCAGCGGCTTCATCATCACTCCCCATTCTATGAAAAGTTGGAAAACTCTCCTTACGGGCTTCCTGTTTCCGGAGAGGGAGGGGTGGGACACAATGGAGGGAGGAAGAAAGAGAAAGAGGAAGAAGTTGTAAAGCCGTGAAGAGAGGCGGCACATGAGAGGAATGCATAAAGAGCGAGAGGGGAGTAAAAAGCTAGGAGGGTAGTCATAAAAATGTAGTAAAAACAATAACAACTGCCCTGGTGCTTTTATTGATGCTCAGGTGGAGTTGGGATGGGGTAAATAAGCCTGTTAACACTAGAGTGCAGTGGTCACACAATGCTCTTATAACTTCTGATAAAGTCCGAGCAAATGCTGAGTTCATGCATTAAATTATAGACTGCAGTTAAAAAGCTCTGATCTACCTATATGTAATGTATAAAACCATACCATCTGATATGTGTACTTTTAAATAGAAGCGGCTATTCAGATGCAAAATGAACAGAATCACATGTACAAAATGTGACAGAAAAAGGAAACGCTTCAGTCACAGGACCGTGGAAACCTTTTGTACATGTAATAAATGTATTCTTTTTTTCAGGGTTTCAAGGTCTTTTATGATATTGGACTATTCATTGAATTACCCCGCAGGGCTCTTGAAGCCTCTGATATATTTGCTTTTAACTATGCTTTCATTTTGTGCTTGTTGGCCGCCCTGCCTATCCTGTGTTCACATCCTCAGAAATGAACGCTACATGGCCACATGATGTAATCAAGCCCATGAGCAGAGGGGGCAGGATGTAAAGTAATGTCAGCGGGAGACTCTGAACAAACAGCATCGACTATAGACGAAAAGGTTTGAAGAAAAATGATCTAGAATGGTGACATTTTTTGTCTACTGTGATCTCAACGTTGACAATACAGTAACCTCCTCGAGTGTTAACGTAGGAAAATAGTCTGGTACGAACCAGGGATGACTCGCCATGATATACCGCGGACTGTACCTTTAAATCATCCAGGTATCATAGACTGTTTATAAGAAGTGGATGTATTCACTATGACGTCACCCACTGGAATAAGGTTTTGAAGCCTCTTGTTCGGCATTTTGGCTGTCGCCATCTAGTTTTTTTGCAACCAGAAGCGACAGGAGAGGGTGGAGCTAAGTACAACCGAATGCTGAATAATAAATTTTTAGGCAACCAAAATGTTACAATTAACTTTCATGAACTAAGAACACACCGTGAAAGGGTTAAATTTATAAGACGAAAGCACAGACAATCAGGACGGGGAAGTCCCTGGTTTGTAAGCCAACAGCATAGAAGAGTCTAGACTGATGTCATGGGTCTTGGCGGCAGTGTCAGGGACATCAGTGTCCACATGACAGCATGACAGAGTGAGTGAACTCTACACTCCAGAGAGAAGGACGAGCATCCTGCAAGATGGAAGAGGGTCACCTTATCTGGAGGTCATCGTGGGTCGGAAGCGGGGGAAAATCACACGCAAGGTGACTTTAAATAAATCAGTCAATCTGATGTCAACACCTGCTTTATGTCTCCAGATAATTAACTGTCACACGTGTGAGTCCCCGTAGGTTTTAGCATTTCCATAATCACTCCATCATTTATCATTGCCATTCAAGAGGACATTATCACGGTCAATGCCACTGTCATTACAAGATCGTCTTGCTTGTGTCAAAGTGCGAAGATGTTTCGTCCGTGACTTCGGTTTAAAAACACAACAACAACATCGACCCCCCAGGAAGCGATTCCAAGGCCCGTTGCGCAAGATTGCACAATAAACACAGCAACATAAAGTAGGAGCCTGTTCTATAAATCCTTCTTGGCTCATCAGTGTGTTATCTGGACGGCATCTAATGAGCTCTTAATTTGCGAGTGCCTGCATCATTAACGGGGCCCGCCGTTTGATGCCACAGCTGTCAAATACGACTTTCATCCTAACACGACGGCAGGAAGTGTGTGGGGTTCGTGTGCGTTCACTCGTATGCGCATATGTTAAAGGAACTTTGTTTTATGTTTGTGTGCAACAAACATGTTGTGAAATCTGCATCTGCTATATGAGATGAAAGATGCGTAAATGTAATGAATGTAATGATTTCATGCTGTACAGTGTTGAGGAAATGGGTGGAAAGAAGAAGAGAGGGGGAGTGAATCAGAAAGACTTACAGATAGAGAGAAATGTGTTTACCATCCCAAACAAGTCTTAAAGAACAGGGCAGTCCAGCGCCTTGGCGTCAGTCGGCTTGTGAAGGCAAATCACGATGACTCGCAGCACCGGTAGCTCACCGGCGTATGAACTGGTGTCATTCTGTGTGATGATATCAGCGATGGCTACGGGGGCCTGCAGGTGTCAAAGATGACTTCAGACATGGGAGGAGGGACTCGTTGTCCTTTTACAAGGCAAACCAAGAGGATTTGTGTTCATCACGTCATAGTGTGATTAACAACACCCATGTCCTTCCATTAGCCTGACCTTGTTAAAGCGTGTGTTGCGTGATTACACGGTCTGTCACTATCGTGTGTTTCCACCATTACCGACTACAGCGTGTGGCTTGACTAAAAATCTTCGCAGCTGTTGCTGTGAAAGACTTTTTTTGTTGTTGTATTTACCTTAAGGCTGCCCGGCTGCGCTCGCATTCCTGCTCTCAGAAGTGTGAAGGCTCGCCATGTTCTTCTTTCTCTGCCCTTTCCTCGCTCACATCCCTGGCTGCTATAATTAGAGTAATTGGAATCAGATGACGCCGGGTTAATTGGAAAGGAATGCAGACGGGACTATGGGGCTTTTTTTTCCGCACGGGAAAATCAGCTGGAAGAGAGTCCACCATGGCGGTGGATGAGGTCCGCAGTCACGCGTTGGGTTGCTTTGGCTTTAATGAAATTGGCGTCGTAAACACGCAAACAAATTACGAGGCCTGATGGGAGTCTGACTGCTGTCGCATGTTGGCAGTAATAACAGGATGATGTCAGGTGAGGCAACGCACGAGAGCTGCAAAACATTCAAATTACTGGAGCGTGATTTATAAACAGTAATGAGTCAAAGTTGAAATTCAATCTCCTCATCTGACGGTAGCTGGGGCTTTTGGGCAGAGCAACGCACAACCATTTCACAGCGAGGGTTTGCGGGAGCCGAGGGGTGATAACGATACATATTGCATGATGAAAGTTGGATACACACTTGCCAACAAAGGGGCCAGAATATTAAAGGTTAGAATTCAACGTAAGAGGGCAAGTTTCATTTAAACTGTGCCAGAAGCAAATTCTCCTTCCAAGTTGAAAGAGACTGAGAGAGAGAGAGAGAGAGAGAGAGAGAGAGAGAGAGAGAGAGAGAGGGTGAGAGAGAGAGAGGGGGAGAGGAGGATGCTAGGCTGGTTTCATTCTGCTGAAAGTCACAGTTGAAAGTCAGCCTGATTGTTTGCTGTTTGTGCGCTGTGGCGTGGGAAGAGTATTAGATTCCCTGCAGGCACTGGCAGCTTAATGAAGGAAAGAGACACACGCCCGCTTCAAGAGCTGGGACTTCCTCATCACAACGCTGCAGTTGGCCTCCTCACCAAAAGGGGGCAGTGTTGCTTATAATGTGTGTCTCTTTCTGAGCGAGAGTGAGGCTGTATTCGAAACCGCCTACTACATACTACTGACGAACGAGTACGTTCCTCAGTAGTATGCAGTATGAAACAGCTAAAGTGATTTATTTTGCAGTATGCTAGGCGAGGCTTTAGCCTTTAAACAAGCTCTTAAAGTACTGGACAAAAAAACAGACTCGTATCACTATTGCAATTTTATCAAAAAAATAGAACTTATACAGCCTACTGACTAACTCATACTACTAAATACTGCATGGTTCAGCTCCACCACCCGTTAAACAATTTATTCAAACAGCTCATGGTGAAGTAAGACGAACAGGAGCGTCAACGAGGGGAGACAGTAAATATAAAACATTGATCGACAAAACTGCTTTCAGTTTCAGCAAAAGAATTGTGGAATGATCTCCCTACAAATATTAGAGTAATGTTAAAAAGGGTCATGTCGTCTCAGCAGGTATCTCTCTGCCCCGTCACAGGTGGCTCGTTCCCTCGCCTCTCCCGTCTCCCCTCGCCACTCTGCTGCTCTGTAGCCGGTCTGTGAGCGTGACTGGCCGGCTGGCGAGCAAGCTACGCCCGCGGGCGATTGTGGAGCTTTTCAACTCCAAAAAGGCAGATAACTACAGCTTCCTGTTGATTTTGTAATGAACATTTGTGTTGTAATATTTAAACAAACTATCCGTCAACAAGGAAAGAAAAGCCTCTTGTCTACGAGACCGGCCTCTTGAGAGATCTCCGGCCAGTACATAGCGGGGTCTGTGAGCCTGACCGCTCGGCTGGCGAGGTAGCCACCCCAGCAGGCGCTTGCTACCTGTCATGGCAGTTTGTGGAGTTTCTAAACTCCGAAAACGTTGGATTTCGATTCGCCATCTAATATCGTAAAACTGCCAATATTCAAAATCTACACAGTTGATTTCTCGCCTCAAAAATGTTCAGAAGTGAATTTAGTGATGAAATAGCTACGAAAAATGTAAAAAACGTGCCGCTTTAGGCTGCTGTTGTTTTAACCAAAGACTGTACCGTTCCAGCGCTTTGCATCGTGGACAAGGTTGCTGATGCATACTGGAGATTTTTTCCAAATCAGTACGACATCCGGGTATTTTTGGCATACTGGAGGTTTTGCTTTTTATTCGTATGCTACATACTACATGCTACATTTTGGCCAAATCAGAACGTACTAATAGTATAGTATACAGTTTTGGATACAGCCTGTGTGTTTATCTAGTTAAAAAGCTGGAACTGCATGAAAGTCAAGATTGATTTAATTATCCTGCAATCCCACCATCTCCACACAACTCATTTTCAACCATTCGGAGTTTGCGCCACGTGCCTGGCGAGCCTAATAGAGAGGCTCGTTTGTCAAATTCGAGCTCTCCATCTCAGGCTACATCTCATTACCCTTAACATGGGGGTGGTAACCAGGGAAGGTTTGGAGATAACTGTAAGCATGCCTCCATCTCGCTCCGTCCACGTGGGCTTGAAATGTGCGCATGCAGCTCTTTTGTTTCGCCTGCCGCTTGCCGCCGGACTGCTCAGAGCCTTTGTCTTCCTGCGATGCTCCCCAGATCTCAGTTCGTTACAGAGCGTAATTAGCGTGGCGCGAGCGGGCTCCCCAGCCGACACACAAAACTCATTAAATTCCACTAGCCTGCTTTTTCGCTGGCACGCTCTCCTCGCCCCATATTAATCTCCCTACCAACCCAAACTTTAATTCTCTGAGAAAATGTTTATGGGAGGAATAACTGCTTCCGCCCTCACACGCAATAACAGTTTCTCTCTTTTATTCAATGCCGTTTTGTGATGTTGTGATCCAAGGTCAGGTCTAATGAGTGTCTGGCTAATCAGATGCAAGGTGCCACAGTGCCTCCCCGATGAGTGCAGCAGGTCGAAGATGACACCAGTGCACTCTCTCTATCTCTCCCTCCCTCTCTCTCTCTCTCTCCGCCTGCATCTCCAGACAATGACCAGACTCATTTCCAGACTCCCTCCCGCAGTCTCCCTCGCTACTAACAGGGCCACACAAACAAGGTCATTCAGCCTGCTGTAAGAGGAAGATGTATCATTTACTGGGAGATGGATGACATGATGTCTCCGCAAAAAGCTTTTATTTTGACCAGAAGTATTACTGCCACCCTCCAGCTTTCTTCTCCCCTCCCCCCCTCCCCTCTAATTGAACAAGGAGGCAAAAGACAACTGCCACTTGAGCTGCAAAGGAAATTGCCTCTTCAGTACGGTGGGAAATACACAAACAGTTGTTGAAAAAAAAGGGATAATTCGTTCAACAACTGGCCTAAGAGGGCTGGAGACAGATTGGAGACGGGCATCCTTGATGACTTATCTGTCCAACGGTGCAAAGGGCAGTGAACCACCTGCCATTAGTTCCTATGAAGTTCCTATTTGGCGCCATCATACTTCAGATTTCTTTTAAAAAGACGCCAATAAAGATCAGTTTAAAAGCAGGGTGAACTACCGGTTGCAGTTAGCATCAAATATCTTGCTGCTGGTCTCTGCTAAGCCTCCGACAGTGCATGCTGTATAGCAGATCTGACAGCAGACTACAATGTTCTGTAGCACAGTGCAGTTCAGTGTCTTTCATTGCTAATCTATTGTTTTGATGTATTGTTTAGCTTCGCTAGCAGTGTGGCTTTATGGATTACAATGTTGGTCGACCACTGATATATCTCAACAACTACTCGGTGGATTGCTGTGACATTTGTATAAAGACATACATTATTCCCAGATGATGAATTCTCCTGATTGTAGTTATTCCCTGACTTTTCCTCTAGTGCCACCATGAGTTTGACATTTGTGTGACATTTTGAGTGAAATGTGTGAAAAACTATTAGACAGATTGTCATGCAATTTGCTCCAAATGTGGCGATCGCTTCACCTTCCATCTAGCGCCATCATCAGGTCAACATTTTAATTTTATCCATGAGCAAATACCTACAAACTGATGACATTCCCATCATCCTCAGCTGAACTTACTCTTTACTTTACTCATGATAACATGCTAAAGTAAGATGGTGAACATGGTAAATATGAATGAATCATTGTGGAAATGTAAGAATGCTGATGTTAGCATTTAGTTTAAAGCACTGCTGTGCCTAAGTAAAACCTCAGAGAGGGTCAAGAGTCAATCCCGTTTACACAATCACGATTTTCTGCGTTATTTTCCCGCATACGTCAGAGTTGTTTGACCACTTTGAGCCACCGTAAATGCAAACGTCATCATCCAAAATGACATCTGATGAGCTGGTTCACTTCATTTAATCGTCTCCCAGCACAAAGCACTTTACGACAAACAATGTAAAGAATACAGAGATGTGGAATTTAAATATAGATTGTGGCAGGTGATTACAGAGCAGCTCGGATTTTGGATTTTTGGAGCATTATTAGATATACTGCATATAATATATATACTTTTGACACACGTCACTGATATAAGTGTGGAAATATATTTTCGTCAGTAATAATTACAGCAAATAAAAGCAAGTTTGACTTTCAAGGGCTACCCCAGACAAGTGCGTGTAAAGTTATTCTGTGATTGCAATAAAAGTAAATGGTAGAGAGCCAGTGTAGCACGGAACAGTCTGGTACAGTACTACAGCGATGTGTGTGGTATGACTTTCAGGTCTACATCAGTGCTGTTGAGGTAGAGAGAGCAGTGATGTAGCCGTGCAGACTGACAGCTCATGCGGAGCTCTCGGGCTAGACGAGTGCAGCCGGCGCTCCCGTGGGTCCCACACCTGCCAGATGCGGCGGGATGTGAGCGGGTGACAGCGGGGTATCAGAACCCGTCGTACCCCCCTCAGCCATCCCAGAAAGAAAAAACCTCAGCAGGGCTGGCGGGGAGACAGCTACCACTGGGACATCCTCCTCGCCGCATAGCTTTAATTTAACCTGCTTGATGGGTGACCGGCTGCATTAACTTGACATTTGCTCGCGCGCGTCACGTCAGCTGGCGGAGGATACCGGCAAATTAGCAGCGCCGTCACAGTGTCACTGAGTTTTGCGATGAGTTTTTATACTCTATAATATTTTTTTATATAAAATCATATTATCTTTTCATCACAACGATGATGAGTTTTTAATTAGCCATAGAATTATCTGCATCAAGGAGCGGTGACCTTGAGAGGGCAGAGGCTGATAACGGAGTTGAAAAATGAAGTAGCGTTAAGTAGAACGGAGTCGAGGAGCAGAAAGTAAACACTGCTTAACAATGTACTCAGCCTATTATCTAAATCTACATCAACTGAGACATCAAAGCAAATATCTAAGACGAAAAAAGAAGTCCAGACTCCAGGATATATGAACCTCCACGGCTCCCACGAGTCCCGTTCTCAAGTCAAGTCCATTCAGTCCCATTAGCACAGGCTGCAGGTTTTTCCGCTAATGTTTAAAGCTATCCAGGCAGGTGGTAGTCCCCAGTTATGATAATGGTTTCACCCAACTCTTTGAAGCCACACTGGCCGTAATGGCGTCTGAAGAGAGCAATTGCGGGGTGCAACCCTCCAGGGGCTCATTAGTGAGGAGCGGAGCTATTTGAAGAAGACCTTGTATGGGAGAGTGAAGGGAAGAAACAGTGTGTTTTGTTTTTTTCTCCCGGATATGTTTTTTTCTTACTTCTGTTTTCCTGTCCAGAAAAATACACATAAGAGTGTGGTGGAGCTGCAAGAGAGGGCAGACTGGGACAAACTGGTCCACTGTGCTTGTTGTGGCAGCAATAGTTGGCAGGGAGCTGAAGTAGCACCATGAGCCACGGGAGGGTAGCCTGGATAGGAAGAATGTGATGTGTTGGCAGGGTGCAGAGGAGACACACAGAGAGAGAGAGAGAGAGAGAGAGAGAGAGAGAGAGAGAGAGAGAGAGAGAGAGAGAGAGAGGACGGGGGATAGCCATAGGATGCCGTCTCTGAGCTCCCCAACAGAAGCTCACTGCAGGATACTGAGCAGGGTGCCGTCACGGATGTGCTGGGACTGCACATGCTGACAAGTACATTAGACTTTGACTACTGTTACGTCAATCTGATCCGTGATGCCATTGTAAACCATGACAGGGGGCTGCTGCCTGCCTGTCTGCCTGCCTGTCTGCCTGGAGAGGACGAGGACATCTTGAAATATCTTCCAGTTTCCTGTTGGACCTCAATGAATTTGATAAGAAAGCCATGAAAGCTCTGAAAAAATGGTCATGGGTACGGTTTGTCCTTACAAGCAACACTCTGTAAAAGCAGTTACACACCGGCGATGCTTTTTCCATTACTTTCCACGTCCATATATTTTTTCTAACGGCTGTTTTTGTCACAAAGTTGATTTTGTAAGCTTTCGCACCAGCAATAAAGTCATCAACCAATCAGGTTGTGCGGAACAGGTTGAGTTGCGCCTATATTTATGTGACAACAACACAAAGGCTTCGTAGACCGGACCAGGAAGGCAAACTTTATTACACTTTTCAAACTTGACAAAAGCAGCTTAGACCAGATCCACTCCTTCTGTTCTTACCTTTCACAATAAAAGCCCTAGACATATATTATTCGCAGGCGAGTATTCTAGAAAGAATATGACTGAACTAGGGCTTTCAAAGTTAACGTGATAATAACACATTAACGCAAATTTGTTTTAATGCCATTCATTTCTTTAACCCATTAAAGTACTTGGTTGTAGCGGGCTCAATTTTAAAGCTAGATGCTAAAGATAAGCTAGATCTTGGGGAGGAAAAACTGACAGCTGTTGTTGCCTGTTGGGCTGCAGTTTACCATGTTATGATTTGAGCATATTTTTTATGTTAAATGCAGTACCTGTGAGGGTTTCTGGACGATATTTGTCATTGTTTTGTGTTGTTAATTGATTTCCAATAATAAATATATACATACATTTGGATAAAGAAAGCATATTTGCCGACTCCCATGTTGATAAGAGTATTAAATACTTGACAAATCTCCCTTTAAGGTACATTTTGAACAGATAAAAAAATGTGCGATTAATTTGCAATTAGTCACGCTTAATCATGGACAATAATGCGTATAATCCCGATTCAATTTCTTAATCGATTGACAGCTCTAGCCTTAATGCATAGTAGCAGTAACACAGTAAATTCATCACGGATCATATAGTACCTAGAAAGAATATAACCCAACCAGATCCCTTTTTAACATACTAAAGTTCTGCCTTCCCCAAGACTTCCACCCTTGTGTACTAAAAAATGTCCCACGCAAAAAGCTAATTCCAATTAATAGTTAGTGATTTCAGAGCTCTACTTCAAACGGCCCAAGTTGGAATATAGTTCAGCATGCGTCAAAAATCTCGATGAAATTTTTATATTGTTTTTGCCTTAGTATGTGTCAGAATATTTCATCAACTTCAATTGACCCAAATCCATATAAATGACTAAAGAAGACATTCATGAATCCATTTTTCATCTCCATTTTGTCACATACGAAAAAAAAAAAGAAGTCAGCAGTGCAGAAAGTGGCAGATCGCGAGGTGTTCGTTAACTGGAAGATCTTTTCCTTTAAAAAAAGACCCCCAGCATTTACATTCCCCTAAACCCTTGCCTTTCAAGCCAAGCCTGCTTTCAATATCAAAGCTCCTTTTGAGAGCCTCTGGTGGAATGATAACAGAGAGAAGGGGACTTTAGTGAAAATGTAAGATCTTGAAAAGAGGGAGAGATGAGGAGAAGAGAGGAAGAGAGACGGAGGGGGGGAGGGAGGGAGCCGAGAAGACGGCATATCAATCGCCCCTTTAACTGACACGAGTATTCTGAAGTGAGGTGGGTTTTTTCTGTCTTTTTTTAAACATGCAGGGAAATGTGAACATGATGCCCAGAGCGTGATAAAACATCATTAAGGCATCCATGAAAGAGGCTCAGAGGTTTTTTTGGTGACAATAGGATCCTTCTGTCAGATATGGTGAGGATTACACACAGCGGCAGGGTGAAATGACTTGTTAGTGGAGAAGGAGGCTTCTTCTTTTTTGTCCCTCGGATGACATGCTTGTATATGGGCGTGCATGTGTTTGCCTTACAAGTGTGTGTTTGAACACGAGCGCGCTGGTGTATGTTCTGCGTCTTGCCAGCTGAGTGCACCTGGAAGCTGTTTGGAGATAAAACCGAAGCTGCTGGGGATTACTTGGGACAGTGCAGCATGCATGCCAATCTGTGTACACATGCGTGCATTTGTGTGCGAGCGTATGTGTGGAAGTGTGAGGTCTGCAAACCTTCATTTATATGTGCATATGCTGAGGTATTAAAGTAAAGAATATAAAATAAGGCACATAACCCGTACCAGAAAACAAAGTAATTGCAGGCTGTAAATAAGGCAAAACACTGACAACATTCCAGCAAAGACTTATTATTTTTGATGGGGCTAGAGTAAAAAAAAAAAAAAAAAAGAAAAAAAAAATCCATGTGTACCACCTCTGTTGATGAAAGAGAATTTTGCTTTGTATCATATTACAAATGTGACTTCATTCGCCAGGCTTTTGGTGCGCTGTTTGTCTCCTCTGAGTCAAATGCAGAACAGGCACTTAAACAAAAGCATCCAAGCAACCATGTGGCTGTGTTTTGGTTCTGTTTTTGTTCTAATCCACTTTGTTCTACCCGGTGCTGTCCAATCTGATCATGTTGTGCTTCAATCCAGCCTCCCTCGCTGCTGACGCTCTTCCTCGCTTATTACCCGTGTTCAAGTCAAATCAGTTTTATATTTAGAGCCCAAAATCTCTGAGGACTTTACAATCTGTACAGCATATGACATCCTCTATCCTTAGACCCTGCAAAAAAAACAACTGAGATGTACCAGGCTTTCAGCTAACTCGATGAAATCACAAGTAAGCGAGTCTGCGTAGGGCGGGGAGGACGGGAGGTCGCATGGGTCAAACAAACACAGGACTTTCACCCAGGAGACCGCTGTTCGTGGCCCGTGTGAAACTAAGTCGATGTTGACGTATTTTGCCTTAGTTTTGTTACGTACTTAATCAACGCCAATTACGATGTTATTTTTCATAACAAATGTAATTATTTTAAACCAAACCACGATCTTTTCCTAAACCTAACCAAGTACTTTTGTTGCGTAAGTAAACCTATAAATTAGGTAAATATTTACGTTAGAAATGCATTTTGAAAGACACTATGCGTGTAACGAACGGAAGCTGTACGTTTCCTGTGAATACGGAAGTTTATTTTGAAAAGACAGTATACATGTGACGAGCGGAAACTGTATCTTTCCTGTGAACATGGAAGTTTATTTTGTAAAGACACTATGCAGGTAACGAGTGGAAACTGACACGCCGTCCCATACGCGTCCAAATATGACGCTCAACTAGCATCATAGTTTGAAGCGTAGGACCGCTGACCAAGCTGCCGCATTTGAGGAGTTGGGAGTGAGAATGTGTTGGATTTACACATCTAACAGATACAAAACAACACATTATTAATTTGGAGTCATATTTCTGGCCATGTGATGAATGATGAAATTAAGTAAGAAAACTAAAAACTAAAACCTTAATACTATAAAGTAAATACTAAGTGCGATAACTTCCTCCATATTTACGTAAGTGTAAACACATTAGTTGTATGTTTGTGTGTTTGTGTGTGTTTGCCGCTGTGTGACCTCTCTGTTGCATTCTTGGCATCGGGGGGCACGGGGGAGGAAATGTGCCGCCCCTCCCCGTCTCTCTCCATTCTTGCCATCATCACTCACTCCCACGCTGTAAACATCACCCTCCAGGTTGCGACACCGACGAGGGGAGGCCACTTTCAACCCGAGGACGCTCACCAAAAACAGGGGGACTATATGTGTGATGGTGTGTGTGAGAGAGAGAGAGATTAGGAGTGTAGTAATATCTATGTACAAATATGACATTCCCACACATAAAGTCAATTTGATTTATATAGCCCGATATCACAAATCACAATTTGCCTCAAGGGGCTTTACATATGTACAGCATATGACTCCCTCCGTGTCCTTAGTCCCTCGATTTAGATCGGATGAGGAAAAATTCCCCCCAAAAAAACTCTTTAATGGGGAAAAAATTATAAAAATATAAATGTTAAGGGAAACAAAACACCTCCTCCCGGCCTTGCATCCATCTCTTTTCAATTAATTCTTTTATTCGTATGGAGAACAATGAGACTGAGCCTCTAAATACAACAAGAGTTTATTAAAAAGAAATTAGAAATGCCCCGTGTCAGCAGTTTGGTTTAATTTCCTCAACCCAAAACTCAGCCTGGCAATACGCTACTCTTTTCCAACCATCCACTCCCCCCGGTCCTCCTGAGTTGTTCCAGATATGACCTCCACACAGATAATGACTTCTCCTGCCTCTCCGTTTCTTTCTGTTCCAACAGTTCCTGTGCCGGCAGAGGTGGTTTGACCCCAGCGTGGTCCCTGGCTTCCTGGATGCTTCCTGGAAAAGCCCTGGATAACCGGACAGGTCTGGAGGGCTCCGACATCAGCCCACCCGGGCCTTTCAGATGCTATCTGCAGCTATTCGGAGGCAAACCTGTCAAACTATCCCCGACACTTGAAAAGGATTTATCGTCTCTTTCTCTTACTTAACTACTCTCTTGCAATTTTCTTTCTTCCTGGGGTTTTTTTTCGCTCTCACCTTCCTCTGTTATTTGAGCCATGTGGATGCTTACTCTAATACTCAGGGACTTAACATCTGATTTTAAGCTCAGACTACTTGAGCTTCTGTTTTTCTCCACATACAGCTCCCACTGCACACACACACACACACACACACACACACACACACACACACACACACACACACACACACACACACACACACACACACACACACACACACACACACACACACACAGCAGTCAGAGAGTGAAAACTGCTAGAAGTCTGTCAATTTTCTGCACCAAAAAAACAACAACAAACAACAACCAGAGCAACAGAATCAGACACAGTACCTCCTGAAGCAAAGCAATGACAATTTTCGTCTTTTGTTGTTCCTGACAGGCTGTATACCCAGGAGGGGAGAAAAAAAAATGGAGGTTTCCCTTCGGGAGGGAGTTAACGACACGGCGAAGGCTTTTCAAATGGAGGGGTAGGCTTGGCATGTGCCACTGTAAACAAGCTTGAAATGCTGGGAAGTAAAAAAGAGTGAGCGGTGCCCCGGGTAAAGCCGCTCCAACACGACACGCCGCTTTTGATGTGCCGGCCAAGTTTGTATTCTCAACCATTACGACACTTCACCAGTCAGTCGTACACAAGCTCGCTCACCCACACAAGAAAACACACACGAAAACAAGAGTGAACAGATGCATGCCGCGGAGTCACACTTGCGCAACTGGTGTGTTTTCACTCACATAACACATCGTGTAGACATAAACACACACTGCATAATCACTGTATGGTCGCTGCTTCGCCTTTAGACCCATCGATCAACACTATTCTCCGTCTCCAGTGGCCTGGCAGGCCACTGACATCTTAACTGGGTGTTTTTCCATGGTGCCACTAGTCCATGCTGCACTTTTTCCATTTGAGAATGGATGGCGGGGTGTTATAGCAGCGACACATTCCACATTACTGAGCTAAATATTAAAAAGTTTGAGTTAAGAAACTAAGAAAAGTAATCAGAAACACAACAAATAAAGCCACCGGATGGTTCTCCTGATGGAGGAATTCAGCATATATATCACCATGGCAGGTACCAACCACTCTGGGATTTGTCCAAACCAAACAAGGGGCGCTAAGAAAACTGCTGGGGGTTGCATTTAATACGTTTTCTTCGCCACCATCTACACCATCTCCTCCCATCCACATCCAATTCGCCTCCCCTCTGGCAGCGGGTATATAGAAAACTTGTTTCGACCAAAACATGATGAGCCTACAAATCTCCTGCGGCTGACAGAGGGAGATGTCTGGCGTCCCGTGTAGGAGGAGGCCAAGATTTGATTACACTCTGTCACAGAGCGCTTGGATGAAAAACACAGACCTCTGCCGGAGCCAAAATGGCGTCTGGGCTGAGAGAACAGGCCTCACACTGTGACTTGGAGTGCCAACCAAAGCGCAGTGATGGAGAAACCAAGGAACATGGGCCTTTCAAAGGCGCCACAAAGTGAAATAAAACTACCACACTGTACAGCTCTGTTTTGCCTATAGCCGGGGGTTTGTAGCCTTTCTTTTATTTCTGTTTTTAATTAAGCGAGATGAAGCTTTCACAAGAGTTTACATTATGCATGTGAAATGTTGTTGGAATGAGGCTTATATTGAGGGCAATCTGCCAACGGAAGTTTCCTTGGTTTCCTATCTGTCAACAAGTAAAAGACTGAGACAGTAAAACAAAGGATAAAATCAGAAGTAGGAAAAAGGATCATCAATTTACAAGGTTATGCAATAAATGAGAAGCTATAGTTTTGTATACTTTACTGAGCATGCCTTATAGCTTTAAAGGTGCTCAATACGGAATTCAGCGCATTTCTATTGCCTCCTCAAGGCTCTCAACATGGCAACGGATGAGCTGGCGGGTCGTGTCAAGAAGGTAACCTGCAAATTGCAAAATCTCATCTGAGATCTGCAAAAACTCTCAAGAGACTTGCTGCCAGATGACCTATCCTAACCTTAACGATTTGAGATCAATGCCTAACCTTAACCATTCGTGAAGATTTTCCCTAACTTGCAGGCTCCCTTCTAGACACTACAGATCTGGTGGCTAGCAGCTAACGGTGCTAACACCACTAACCGTACAAAAATCAGCAAGAAATGCTGACAGTGTTACCAATGTTTACTGGAAAGCACAGAGAAGCTCGGATTACAACACACACAGAAGGATAGCGACTTTATTCTCTGCTCAGGTAGACATTACTCCTCTATATCTTTACATAGCAAATAATGGTTCGCTGCTACATTAATGCTCTGAATTTCAAATGTTGCACCTTTAACTACTCTAACCTGCAATATTATGGCCTTGCTTAGCAGCATGTCATATGGAAAACCATGTCCACATCACAGGCTCTGACGCCGGTTGCTCATGGTACTGCAAGGTGCATCTATTGGATTAAAACATATCACCTACATGAAATAGCAAGAGTGGGTATGACAGCAGCTACGACTGCCGCCGTGCATCACATAATACATGACAAAATCTCACTGAAAATAGTTTTGCCACACAAAATTATCATACCAATAACACTTTGCTAGCCACCAAATTCCTGTTGTAGGAAAACCCCTCATTTGAAAATTGAATATCCACATAAGAAAGATGACTCTTGAGTCCCACATTCCCACACCCCTGATATACAGTACACAACATCCCAGTTAGATAGACAGACAGACAGACTGACTGACAGATACAGCATGTAAATCATTGCTGCCTGCTTGTACAGATCGTTTTCTGGCTGCCACTGGCAGAGCTGAGAGCAGTGACCATCTGGTTTCCCTGTGTTTACTTCTCTCTGGGTTCAGTCTAAGTAGTGCAGCCAGATTTCACTGGGAGACACCACAGACAGGCCGGCTTTAAATCTTAACATCCGAGCCGGTCGTGGACACACGTGTGTTTGTGTGTGTGTTTGTGTGTGCGTTTGTGTGTTAGTGTCCATCTGTATGTATTTAGATCACAGGATCCAGTTAAAGACCAGATTTAGCTTTAAGGACATCCTCCGTCCTTGCTGGTTCTGCATGGTGCAGTGCCACATCCTTTGAATGAGAATTCACCCATATTTCATATTTCACATCTAAATCACCACTGCTTTCCATCGTTGGATTGAGTAAGCGGGATTAAAATATATCATTTTGGTAATTAAAATAGCACACGTTTCCAAAGCCAGCCATGTTAGCGGGATTAACCGGGCCGCAAGGTCAGCGGGTCAACCTGCCATGTGATGTGATGCCTCTGTCTGAGAGCGGATGATACAGACACCGCGCTGTTAGGGTGCAGCCGGCAGTAGGGAGGTGGAGAGGGATCAAGTGAAGAATGGGAGGGTGTTGAGTGTATTAGAGAATACTAAAATATATAATACCTTAATATAAATAAATAATCAAAAGCACAAAATAAATCCTCAGTTGGAGGCCAAGTTCACAAAACAGCATCACCGCTGCAGTGATACGGTGTTAACAGAGTCGGCCCGATGACAAGGTCAGTGATGGTAAGAGCCTTGACATGATAATAGAGTGTGGAGAAAATCCCATGAATGAACGCATCGCAATGCATGAACCTATTGCAGCGATGTCTATGACCCTTAAAGGCAGCATGGTGCTGTATTGCAATCTCAAGAAATGTAACAACATGCTTCTATGAAGCGGTACACTGTGTTCACATGTGTGCTGCCTGTGAGGAGAATTGAAAGCCTGTCCGTTATCTCTGGTATCTGAGTCGTAGTTTACCTTTCCACGAGATGATTTAACAGACAATAATGACCTGTAACTCCCTGCCACGCTATCCATATTTGCTGTAGTCGTTAATCATGACTGGTTGGCAGAGAAAAACATTGTTCCCTTCACTCAGGACTTTTCAGAGATGTTGAACCTCTTCCAACTTTTGGAGAGTACTCTAAAGAAAGCTTTGTGTCAAAAGCAGTGAGTGGGATTGGCACTTTTTGTCAATGAACAGAAGGCGTTTTGGGACCGGAGGAACTTTTTCATTGTTCTAAGAACTCCCCTTTTTATTATGTTCGCACTGCAAAAACTAGGAACAATGGTAGTTCTTAGAACGGTGTCTTTCAGCTACTATTTCAGAGTATGTACTCTCCCAGCACAAGAGGAACTGTGACACATGAGCCAATGCAGCACCGGCAACCATCATTTGTAAAAACCCGTTAGCCGTGTAAACGACAGACAACATAATAAACAGACAACAGCTCGTAACGAAATAAATGGATGAAAACACTGACAAATGGGCCGACGGTAAATTCCCGAATTTAACTCGTTCATGAGCAAACCCCCACTGAGCCAAAGAACGAGTGAGAGCCGCTGCTCAGCGAGATAACGAAGTAGCACAAAACACCCCCACTGAGCTGAAGAACAAGAGCCGATTCAAGCTGAAATTGCAAACAGTACTTTTGT
Organism: Sebastes fasciatus; assembly: GCF_043250625.1. NCBI lineage: Eukaryota > Metazoa > Chordata > Actinopteri > Perciformes > Sebastidae > Sebastes > Sebastes fasciatus. Next base: position 23,004,134 of record NC_133811.1, on the reverse strand, counting down.
GACGGCTATTTTTCTTGAGTTTATATGATTGTGGTGAAACAGAGTTGTTTATTAATTCTTATATGACTAAAAAAAGCTAAGCGAGCTTGGGAAATATAACAAACCAGACGCTCGCCAATTTCCCAGCTGGAGATGTGTGAGTGCGGCGCCGGCCGGCCTATGTCACTTCAGCGTTCCTATTGGTGGTGCGAATTCAAACAGTTGAACGTTCAAACGTTGAAGGTATATGCAGCTCCCCAGTGGTCAATTCCTCACAGGGAGTCCCTGAACTGTTTGGACTGAAAACGCAGAGAATGATTGACATAAAGAAATCAAACAGGCAACAGAAAAGGAGTTTGAGCCACCAGAGCAGTGCCAGAGGGCCTGGTAAGATGGCATTGGCCACGGAGGCCTAATAATTGGTCGGGCATGACGGAAAGTCGAGACCCTGCCAGCCTGCTGATGATGAGGTCATGGGAATGGGGAGCTAGTGGGCAGCCAGTTAGTCATGATCTTGGCTCATCCATCAACGCTGTTAGGAGAATAAATCTTAACTGACAGCCGTCATAGCCGAGCTCGAGCGGCGTGGGGCTGGCGGAGTCCAGTCCAGGCAATAAGGTGTGCAAGGTTTATTGTGTTTACAGCTTTCTGAGCTGAGAAAGAGAGAGAAAGAGAGAGAGTCTGGCCGGGGATGGTTTTACATGGAGAAGTAATTCCAGCTAACGGCAACCATTAAGATTCAGTTTATTTACTGAGAAAAATTAAGATAAGATTAAGAGGCTGCAGCTCCCTCTTTTTATGGGTCCTTACCATCTGTCTCCTTCTATATCAGTGTCTGTGTCACAGCTATTTTTCTTCCCCTTCCAATCTCCCTTCCTCTCATTGCTTTTTGTTCTATGGACGAGCATTAGGGCCGCTACACTCTCATATCACCGCACTAATGCGGCTGCCCCCAGTCTTCCAACATCAAGACAGAAAAACTTTCAGACATAATCGCTATAAAACTCCACTCTGTGAGGCCCCTTGTGCGAGTTCATCAGCTTCTGAGCATTCAAGTGGAGAATGTATCATTTATAGATGGTGCTTAGGAGGCGTTCGAGTCTCCCGAGGCCGTTAAAGTCTAAACAAAGAAGATGAGGTGTCGGCGTCCCCAAAGGATGTACGGCGCCGGGGCCCTTTTTACTCCACGCATGTCATCCGTGCGCAAAGTGTTGTCTGAAAAGGTTGAAAGCTCTATCGGCACAGACCGGGGCCCAGGGAATTGAACTCTCAACCCCATCTGGTAATTTTGTGAAGTATGCAGCGCGATGACTGCGCTGCGTCGCTGACCAAAAATGTCACCCTGCCCTTTAGTCTTGTCAGAAAGAGCCTGTCAGAGTCCTGGGGGCGCTAACTAATTACTGCTCCCTGCGCTGGATAGGGGACGTGGAGGGGGTGTGTATGCCCCTGTGTGGGTGTGTGATGTCTCTCCAGTGTTTTGTGTAAGAGTGCGTGTGTGTGTGTGCACTTCTAAATGACACAGCACTTCTGTAAGGTCAGGCTCAACTTGTGTATCAGCTCCTTAGTGAGATGACAAGCAGATGTGCAACAAAACAAGGCGAGCAACGAGCCTCACTGGCTATGACAGGTGGAGAAAGTGGAAGTAAACAAGGTGTTATGGGGCTTTTAGTTACACGATGAGAAAGACTTGAACCCACACCTACAAAAATATCAATTCATGAAATAATTGGGCTTAACGGGGGATTTCACGAGTCTCCTAAAGCTTCCCAAAAAACTTCTTTAATTACATTACATTCCTTATTCCTTATCGTTGCAATGTGGGTAGTATGTGCAAATGAACAACGTTCGGCTTCCGCTCACTTGCTGGCGAGGGTTGCCCGTGGGTTTCCCTTTAAGTAGCTTAAAGGTTCTGAAAATCCTTATGCAGTTTGCTCCAATAACCACAGGGCTTTCCTGTAGGAGGCTTGTTGGCCATGTCCTGACTGACATTGTTCTTCAATCGAGGTGGTGAGTAAAATATTACCATGATTAATAATTAATGCTGCAGTCGGTAACTTTGAGCTAATATGATCAAAAGTTTAATTTTTTCACAGATCACCTTCTCATGCACTACTGTCTGGACATAGTCAAAGAATGTATATTGCCAAGCAGTGAAAGCCAGTTGTTCGTTCCATTGCAACACCAGCACCCAGCAGCAGAGCTACGCTCCCGCCATTTTGGACTGAAAGCGACTAGTAGATGCCAGTAAAACGTCCGCCTACAAAGGGCCAAACAAAAGTAAAACAAAATTATTTCTATTCTAATGCCATATCTAATGTCGACTGAAATGGCCTGTGTTGAACATTAAAAATATTATAAATATAATCAGCGTTTTCAGTGGCTGACAGTTTCGTCTCTTTGCTACTTTTTGATAGTTTTGTAAAAATAACTTTTTTTCATATTTGCTCAAAGTTACCGACTGCAGCTTCAAATTGGGCAGAATTATGAGATCAACACCAGGGATGACGAGTGATGGAGTTTCACCTTGAGAAAGTGAAACTGAATTGAATTGACATCCGTCTTTCTATCAAGTAATGACATTAATTTCGGTCTTTGAAAGAAACTAGAGTAAAAATGTTTGAATGACTGACAAAGTAATTCTCACTGATTAGGAACTGTAAAATAACAACTACAGCACTTTCGAGGGGAATAATATGGAATGACTTACGCAGGCTGGTATTCATCCATACCTATATTAAAAGACAAAAAAGAAAGAAAAAAACACCCTCAGCTAATAATACAGAGCCACCGCGGGCTACACCTGCTTCAGCATTCAAACTGTGCTTCAGACCTCTCTGGCGGAAGTATCGAGTCATCAGCAAGTTATCAGCCTGTGTGGACAGAGAGCTTCATTAGCACAAACACTGCACGCCAGCTAACGCAGCATAATTTTACACCCCCGCTCAACCCCCGAGTGTGTGCGTGTGTGTGTCACGGTGTCATCTTTAAGTGTGTCTCTAAATGTGTGTGGGGGATGAACGGGATAAATCGGATCTCGCCCACCTTTACATATGTATGTGGAAAAAACATATATTGTTACAATATTAATTCAAAGTGTATGAGATACCATAAAGCTGCAGGTTATTTAGATGAGGTGCTTTTATGGGATACTTTTAGCATATACAGTATTTATTTGTGTTTCTATTGGCGCCTTATTACTTTATTCATCTTCTAATGTATGCAGAGTGACATGTTTGAACATTTAGTGTTGGTAAGTGTGTGCGAGGCTACTGTATGTGGCGGGTGGAGATGATTGAGGAGTGTTTGTGTTGCTGTGCTTGTTACAGTACAGGATGCTAGTCAGCAGAACAGGGCTGCGGCTCTGTGTTTGTCCCTGCAATGTGTTTAATGGGCCCTCCACACACAGCACTTCCCTGGTGAGAATGATGCTAATTACTGTACAGCACCTTGCCACACTCTCCCGCTGCTCCTCACACATACACCTGCACACGCAGATGTACATGTGCACATGCACGCACATTAACATACAAAGCGATGCACGCAAACTGCAAGGAGGCCTGCAAAAGATGCGCGCGAGTAAGCAGGCAGAATGCAAATGCAAACACAAGCAAATAAGCTCAACTTGGCATGCCATGTGTATTCATAAAACATACAGGTTCACACACACATGCACACACACTCCCAAAAAAAATAAAAAAATATCAAGGACACAATGCTCAGCACATTTCTGCACTCGGCCTACATTTCCATTGCTCTCTCATGTCACTTTTCTGTGAGCAACCTTCATTTTTCTTTCTTCTCTCTCCACCTTAGTTCTTCTTTGTTCTTCCCATCCTCTCATCGTTCCCAAACTGTCTCCAACATTTCAACTCCTACCTCTTTCTCCACTCCAAAGAGCGAACTCTTTGACCCATCTCGCAAACATCACCTCATCACCCTGACCCCTGACACGGTTTTCGAGCTTATCCGAGTTCACAGGTCGCGGCCGCGGATTGATCCCGAGGAGGCGGATCAACGTCTTCACTCGCGTCAGCTCGGCTTCTCCGCAACGACTTGGCCTTGAAGTCGAAACCAAGCGGCCATTAAAAAGCTTCTTATTCAAATGGATGCAGTGAGGCAGACTTTGTGTGTGTATATGAGTGTGTATATACTGTAAATGTATGAGCAAACTGTGTTTGGAAGTGTGTGGGTCAGAGAGAGACCGACACACACACACACACCTACACTAATAGGATGCAGAAAAGCGGTACGGGCCTTTAAGAGAGGGTATGGGTGAGTGTGTGCTGTCCAGGACTGCAATCAATTACAAAGCGTTGGGGCTGCATGTTCTAATCAGAGGCATAAATGTCAGCTCCTTTCCCCCGCACACGCCTCCATTTGCATCTATTAATGCAGCGGGGGGAAGAAAGAGCGTGAGAGCAAGTGAGAGGGAGAGAGTGAAAGAGAGACAGGCTGCCTTGTGTTTCATATGGAGGAGGTGGCAGGATGGTGAAAAACAGAACCAGTGATAAGCTGTCAACCAGGTAAAATGGAGGTATATTATATGACTAGAAGTCTGTTAATAATACCCCCGACACAAAGCAAGATCCATCCAACACCTTTGAAATGAATTGCAAAAGCGAATGCGAGCCGGGGACCGGCTTCACCAAAGCGACTTACGAGTACTGCTTACACGCAGGTCGCAAATGGTGGCATATGAATGCTTGTCACTCACAAATGTGAGTCAGGGCTCTTGCATGCTCATGCATGGGTCATGAGCATGGCATTTGTTTTGACAGGAGAGGAATTGATCTAATGTTGCAAATCACAACTTGCATGTTACAAATTCGTAGGGCTGTCCTAGACCGAAGAAATTCTTAGTCGATTATCACTCACGCGATTTTGTCGACGAATTGATTAGTTGATCTGTGAAACTGAGTTTCTCCACAAAGAATCACACGAAAGCTTTAAATCTTGGAAATTCAGCATGAAAAAATCACAAAAAAAAAGACTTATCGAAAAAAGAAATCTTAGTCGACTAATCTACCAACAGGGGGCAGCCCCGATTTCTGGGTGAAATGGGTGCTTTTCGTCCAACATCAGTGTCCCACCTCATTAATGCTCTCGTGGCTGAATGGGAGCAAATCTCTGAGGCCAAAATAATAAAAAAATAAATAAAAAATAAATTAGTAATTTGGGTGAACCAGGCCTTTAAATTCTAGTAAGTTTAGGGCTTTCAATCAATTAAAATTATTTAATCGTGATTAATCTCAAATTAAATTAATCGCACATTTTGTATCTGTTCAAAATGCACCTTAAAGGGAGATTTGTCAAGTGTTTAATACTCTTATCAACATGGGAGTTGGCAAATATGCTTTCTTTATGTAAATGTATGTATATTTTTATTATTGGAAATCAATTAACAACACAAAACTATGACAAATATTGTCGAGAAATCATCACAGGTACTGCATTTAGCATAAAAAAATATATGCTCAAATCATAACATGGCAAACTGCAGCCCAACAGGCAACAACAGCTGTCAGTGTGTCAGTGTGCTGACTTGACTATGACTTGCCCCAAACTGCATGTGATTATCATAAAGTGGGCATGTCTGTAAAGGGGAGACTCGTGGGTACCCATAGAACCCATTTACATTCACATATCTTGAGGTCAGAGGTCAAGGGACCCCTTTGAAAATGGCCATGTCCGTTTTTCCATGCCAAAATTTAGCACAAGTTTGGAGCATAAATACATAGGGCCTTGTGGGTGGGTAGAAGACTTTCTGTGCATCACTGTAAACAATATCTACAGGGTGGGAGGAAAAAGGACAGAGAGATGAGTGATTGGAAAAGGAAAGGCAACAAAAAATGCAGAGAAGAATAAAATAGGGACGGTAATGCCTGAGAGCAGAAGAGGCCCATTACTACGGCCTCTCTCCTTTCAGGAGAGCAGGAGAAGAGGGATGGAGTACCCAGCGCAAAACCCAGACAGGCAGACGATGGAGCAGCAGCTGTGATAGCAATTAGACCCTTATGTATTAAACATACCTTTGTAGAGAGCAAAGAGAGGAGAGAGGAGAGGAAGGGAGGGAAATGGAGAAAAGGAGCCAGGGTGAATAGTAGCCAGCGGAGCATCTGAATCATATCTCTTCCTCTCTTCCTTCCTCCCTAAAACGGTGAAAGCTATTCCCCCCGTGCTGCTGTGCAGCATCTCAAAAGGTTCCAAAAGTGATTAAAAGTCTGACAGAGGACGCTTGTATACATCCGCACAGCATGTAAACAGCTAACTCTCCCTCGCGGTGGCCGCTGCGTCGGCTCCCTCGCTTCCTGTCTCTTCCCATGCCTGTAGCTGGAGAAAAAGGCAGCGGGTTCACATGCGGCTCCTCTCCATCCTTTTGAAGACTAATCGACCCTTCACTTGAGCCTAATTGATGTTGCATCGGTGAGCACCGGCTCTCGGATTATTCAGTCAAACATGTTTAACTGGTTCCCAGGCTACAGGCTGGAAACATATCTCAACTGTAATATATTGCCAATTTCAGTGAATTCTTCAGTTTTAGTTATTTATTGGAATGTATTGGAACCTCAGTTCTGGGTATTCCCAAGCAATAATTGAATCATAAGGGCAGTTTAAAATTAACATGCTAAATATTAAAATATTTTCGAAAATGTTCTAATTAATTTCTGCAGCTTCAGTTTTTCTTATGTAACCTTAACATGTTGTAATCAGAAACAAAGTTTGAACTGATACTCTAAAGAAAGGCTAAAGAAATGTTCAATGTTTTAAATTTAAATGTATGTATTAATCACATTTTCATCAGTGAAATGTAACATAGCTAAGTTAAAAAATAATTCCCTGGATGCTGTCAAGTCTTTGAAGGCTGGCTCTATATTACTAGTTTAAAATGAACATGCTAAATTATAAAATGTTTTCTGAAATGTTCCAATTAATTTGGACTGATGATATGCATATACTTTATTATAATAACATAAGGCTTTAGCCACTTGATATACAGTAGTCCTGTGTACTGTATGTGTGTTATGCCGCCTGGGGCCAAGAATAATTATTGAAAACTCACACTGAAAAGGGCATTACAGAGGTGGTGATGTATATAGTAGGGCTGTCAAAGTTAATGCGATAACGCATTAATTTGTTTAACAGCTAGAGTCAAGATACAGGCATACCAACCATTTTATACTAGCTTGTCGTGAAGGAGGCTAAATAACGATCCAAACTTGCGCTAAGTTTTGGCGAGGGAAGACAGGCATGCCTATTTTCACAGGGTGCCCTTGACCTCTGACCTCAAGATATGTGAATGAAAATAGGTTCTATAGGTACCCACGAGTCTCCCCTTTAAAGACATGCCCACATTATGATAATCACATGCAGTTTGGGGCAAGTCATAGTCAAGTCAGCACACTGACACACTGACAGCTGTTGTTGCCTGTTGGGCTTGAGTTTGCCATGTTATGATTTGAGCATATTTTTAATGCTAAATGCAGTACCTGTGAGGGTTTCTGGACAATATTTGTCATTGTTTTGTATTGTTAATTGATTTTCAATAATAAATATATACATACATTTGCATAAAGCAAGCATATTTGCCCACTCCCATGTTCATAAGAATATTATATACTAGACAAATCTCCCTTTAAGGTGCATTTTGTACAGATAAAAAATGTGCAATTAACTATTTATACAGTAGTCCCCTGTACTGTATGTGCACACACATTATGCTGCCTGGGGCCAAGAATAATTATTGAAAATTCACATTGAAATCGGGATGTAAATAATAAAATGAATAATATGCTAGCTTTTCTTTCAGTTTTATTGCTTTGTTTTATTGGTTGGTTAATTGGCACCTCTGTCATAAAATTCATTAAGATGTTGTTAATCCTGAGCAATTAAAAAGTATACAATGAAAATGATATATAACAATGTCAAGAAATCTTTTAATCAAAGTCAGAAATGACTAGTATTGGTCAGACATTATAGATGTGGAGATTCAAGGCTATACAAAAGCTTTGCTGCTATTAGCTCCTTTTTGATTGACACCCTAATTCACATGTGCTGCCTGGTTTGCAGCGTGCTTGATGGAAGGGCCATATGTTTTATGAGATGAGGTTATTCATAGGTTGTTGTGTTAACCAGGAACACTGTTGAACCTGTCACTTCCTCTTGAGCTGACGAGCTTTATTAGAGAAGGGGGGGGCGCTCCTGTTTATTCCTCTTTGGTCTACGGCGCACGTCGAACTAGATCCACCGTGCAAAAGCTTGTTACGTTTGTTCAACTAGTGCTGTGTTGGTACAATGGCTTTAGTCAGTCAGTTGTGATGGAATCAGATTTGTGTGTGGGAGAACGGGGACACATGGCACAATATTGTGAGGAGGCAGATTGCCAGCACTCTAAAAAAAAAAGGGTGATTGCTCACTTATGGATACTTGCTGTGGTATCACAACAATAAGCCTTTTTTTTATGGACGCCTGACTGTCACCCACAAATAAGCATATGGTTGAAATGAGAAAAAAAAAAGTCAGCACTCCCAGAGCGGTCGCGCATAGACACACATACAGAAACAAACACACTTCTAAACCTCACTCTGTTTGGCTGTTGTTTTTGTCAGTTTACGACCTAACCCCCCCCATTGTTGAATTAACCGCGGAGAGAGGGGTGGGTGGCTGGAGCCACAGTGCCAGCAGGGCTACGCCGGCCCAGAGAAAAAAAAAAGCCACAACACAAACTAACTCTTGGCAGGGGATGGAGAGGCAGTATTTTTCCAAAAACTGATTACCTTCCCTCCCCCCAGTGCTCCCTCTCTCTCTCTCTTTCCCTCTCACTTTCTCTCTCTCGCCGAGACAAGCTGTTCCCTTGGCAGCTGTTTCGACAATGCAGATCCCCGAGCGCAAGGGGAGGTTGGAGTGTATATGAGTGTGTATATATGTATGGGTGGTAGGAGAGGGAGGAAGGGGGGGTCACTAACTCAGGAGCCCTCCACATGCAAATCAGCACAGAAACATGCCAGGATTTATTTCTGAGGACCTTGGGATGCTGAAACTGAGCACGATTAGCACTCAACGCCGGTGTCAGATGCCGGAAAACGCTGCGCTTTTTGAGGGCATTGTTGGAGCCCCTTCCGTTCAACGGCTGCACGGTTCCATAGTCGTGTTTTTCCAGGTGTAAGCTCTCTTTGCGAGCTGCTTTCACCCCACCAGTTACACCAGGGTTTAGATACCACAGCGAAGGGTTATCGGACTACGCCGCACAGTCCAGGGCTGCTTGCATGCACATGTGGCATTAAATGAATGCACATCTTATTATATTTTATATACATACCATGTGTGTTGAAAAAGCTCTATTAGAGGGGAAAAAAATAACAATGTGACTTTAGCTAGGCTCTCCTGGCAGCACTCATTAGAGGATAGATGATACTTCACTACCTAAAACATGAGTCAGATGTGGCGAGGGAGCCCATGGGCAGGAAACAAACACATCATAATCCTCCTCTGTAATTGGGCAAATGAGAGATGTTGCCATTGGACAATGGCGCTGAAACAGATGGCAACAGAGAGGCGTTGTAAACCTCCCACTACCCCCATAGCCTGGCTTTCTCTGCTTTACAATATTGCTCCAAAAAAAGGTAGAGAGACAGGCATCATTTCAACAAGCCCTGAAAGCTTGTCTGTCTTACAAACACACAGAGACTTCCACCGAAAGCGAATCTCTCTTGTCTCCCATCAAAGCACCTTTTCCCTCCAAGACCCCCCACTGAGCGCGCTCGCTAAGAGCCCTCCTTTGAGCCCCTAATGCACGGGCAATCAGATTAAGGCCGTCGATGTAAGCCTTGAATTACTCACGTTATGACTTGATTGGCCAATAATTTGATTGGAGTCACATCTCTACTTCCCCTGGTTCTTCAGATCCCATCTTCCCCATCCCTCCTCCCACTCTTCCCTTCTTCTTCTTCTTCTCCCCCGTCTCCCTCTCACTTGAGGCAACAACATCAACTCTGGCTGTCAGCTTTTGAGGCAGCGTGTGACCGTTTCCATGGGGATCACAAAACCGACTTATCAGGGGAATAGAAGTCCTCTTTCTGTAAGTCAGATGCAACGATTTAAACCGTGAAAAAAACCATCTAATTCTCTTGTGACTGCATGGCACTGAGTAACCTTTGTGTTACTATACAATGAAGACTCAATATCTAGCATGTAAAATTGATAACTACATAGATATTGATGTACAGCCCTAACAAGGCTAAACGGGTATTGCTAGAGTTATGATCAGATGGTAAAGGCGGAGCTAATTTACTTTATACAGTATACTGCTGGGTGGCTTAACCTATAATAATATATGTTATATTGATACAAAATATAATAAACTAAGTAACTAAAGCTTTAAAATATGTAATATACACTCACCGGCCACTTTATTAGGTACAAGGTGTACCTAATAAAGTGTCCGGTGCTAGTACCGGGTGATCTTCTGCTGCTGTAGCCCATCTGCTTCAAGGTTGGACGTGTTGTGCGTTCAGAGATGGTATTCTGCATACCTTGGTTGTAACGAGTGGTTATTTGAGTTACTGTTGCCTTTCTATCATCTCCAACCACTCTGCCCATTCTCCTCTGACCTCTGACATCAACAAGGCATTTCCGTCCACACAACTGCCGCTCGCTGGATATTTTCTCTTGTTCGGACCATTCTCTGTAAACCCTAGAGATGGTTGTGCGTGAAAATCCCAGTAGATCAGCAGTTTTTGAAATACTCAGACCAGCCCGTCTGGCACCAACAACCATGCCACGTTCAAAGTCACGTAAATCCCCTTTCTTCCCCATTCTGATGCTCGGTTTGACCTTCAGCAAGTCGTCTTCACCACCTCTAGATGCCTAAATGCATTGAGTTACTGCCATGTGATTGGCTGATTAGCTATTTGTGTTAACAAGCAATTGAACAGGTGTGCCTAATAAAGTGGCCGGTGAGTGTATATTCTAGTATGTAGTGGAGTAAAAAGTATAATATTTGCCTCTGAGATGTAGTGGAGTAGAAGTATAAAGTAGCATAAAATGGAAATCCTATCAAGGCTCAGTCTACACTCAAACGTAAAAACGACTCCAAACGCTCACCCTAATATTTACATGTTACCAAAAGTGAGATCACAACTTAAGGGTCAAGGAATTTTATTATCATCCTTCTAACCCCCTCTGCCTCGGCTTCATTACACTCAGGATGGGGGGGCTGTTATTCCTGTACTCACTCTGCTGTCATCAACTGTCTCTTTACATGCATAAATGAGGGAAGGGAGGTCATTCAGGTTTATGTCCATCGCCCTTCTGAGTGCTACAAACCTCGTCTTCAACCGCCCCACAGCACATCCAATAAGCCTCGACATGTTTAATGTGCTCCCTGCTTTGGCCTCCTGTGACTGTAACATTTTTCAAATGTAAAGTAGTAATTAGTTTGAGCAGGGCTAACAAAACGTAAAAAAGCCAGTAGTCCACTATCTTTGTTATTGTTTTTATGTATTTATTTTTTTATCTTTATTTAACCGGGAGGTCCCGTGAGATTAAAAGGCTGGAAGTTGGCTGGGAACTAGCTGGGAACTGGCTGCCAGCTAGGTGGGAAAGGAAATTCTAGGTGGTTGCATCTGTAAAGTTAACTCATACTTGCTAATAGCAATTATTGGATTATATTGGATTATACTGCCCTCCCTGGAAAAATACAATATCCATGTAATAATAATGACAAAAGATATTCTTTAGCTTATGGACCCAATAATTATGCGTGATGGTGTGGTATGTATTCACACCACAAAGGGATTTAAACCATTACAGATGGTGCTGTAGCAGGTAATTTACATTTAGATGCAGAGTTCACAGTCATACTGCGAATGTGAACATGTGAATAAATGTTAGAAACTAACAGTGGGTGGTATACGGCTAGAAACAGTGGTATAATTCAACATATGTCGAAATCAGTGCAGAGGTGTAAATTTGCCCCAACAGCTTCTGCCAAATGAACGGGAAGTAAATTTGATGAGACGTTAGACAATGCAGAAATATGTAGGTTTTTCAGTTAATCAGTATAAATGTACAGAGCTGATACGGGAAGCTTTAGAGAAGATTTAATGTGCACATTTTCTCATCAGAGTATCAGTTGATCACAGAAACACTGATCAGGTAACCATCATCTATGACTTTTGTTGCAGGACTACCATAAATAAATGTACCGTATCCTGCAAGCTGAAGGTGAAGCAGCATGTGTGCTTCCTCAAAAGCAAGGACCTGTCTCTCAATAAATCAGCCGATTAGACTGTTATCAGGTCATTAAATGGGGCGTTATCAGTGGTTATCAGCCTCATAGATGTTGGTCAGTAGGGCCCTGCTACACCGTATAGTAGGTTTTGTCATCTATTCACATAGTTGATCATCAAAAGAGGGAATAAAAGAAGTCGACAGCGATCTCTAGCAAATATGACAGGAGCAAAAGCGGATGTCAAGCGCTTTAGTATAGACAAGACCGTGGTTTGCATTCTGTGTGAAACCAACAACGTGTTGTTTGTTGCATAAACCTAAAGAAGTTGTTTTGTTTGTGTTCAAAACCTGCAGTTTTAAAAAACATTGTGTTGGTTTTAAGTTTCGCTTTCACTTTTACGACGTAGTAGGTGTAGTAGGCCCCGACTGACCCACATCTATGGGGCTTATAGTGAGCAATAACTCACATTTAATGGCCTGATAACAGACGAATTGTGTGCAGAAATGAACCAAATGGTAGAATAACACTGTTAAAGCCCTTTCTTCAGATTAAATGACTTTTCCAGAAAAATAATTGTGTCCCAACAATATTAAATTGCCCAATCTAATTATTTCCTGGAATAACCATTTAACAAAAGGTGAAGTTCTTAAAGGAGGTCTCTTGCTCAATGAAAAACTAAAACTATACTTCCTCTTGAGTTTGGGCTGTTTTCCGAACACAGTTGGTTCAAGTCGGTCCAAATAGGGAGCAAAAAGCATCCCTATACTGTATGTTAACTTAATCTCTCAGCGGGGCCTCAGAGAGGCTGATCATTATTCAACATGGCTGTGCCTCCCCACCAGCTAGCTCGTCAGGGCTGTCTCTTCCTTCTTCTGACAGTTATGAGGTGTACATACCCTGTTAATAAGGGACTACTGACTCTATGCTGTGGTTCAGTGGTTGCTTTAGTGAGGACCATATCACTGCCATGAAAACACATGGCATACTAATGCCTGGTTTGTTCTCATGAGGACCAGCAGAGACTGAGGAGGTCAGGGGGTCTTCTGTTTAGATATCCGGTAAAGGAAATTGTGTAAAACACCAGAGGAAGATGTAAACTTCACTTGTCAGAAAGATACAGCGCACGAGGAGCAAAAGGGAAGGAAGAGAGGCATTAGCAGATCGACTGAGGTACAAACAGCCTGGAGTATATATTTAAAGGGGGTCTCCGGTCTTATTTCACTACACGGAGTCAAACGAGCTGATTCTGTTTGACTGCAAACTTCAAAATGAATCTGTGAAGAGTGTGCGTACTGCTCCGCAAATTAGCCCGGGAAGACATTTTGTATCTATGTCACACACGGAGCAGAGAGAAGGATGTGGATGGATGCTCCCTCTCTACTGAGAGGATGGTTTGATGATAATCACATCCCTGGTTCTTTCCTCCCTCTTTCTATCTCGTCTACTATTGTCAGTTTTAACTTTCCTCGACTGTCATATTCCTCGGGAAGAAAAGGCAGCCATCTGCTATGAATCACGCCACGCTCCGAATCAAATGGAACAACACAGACTCGCAGCCGTGTAAACACAGGCATACGCAAATGATGGAAGCAGATGAATCGCGGTCGCATGGCAGAAACAGAGACATCCCTTAGAGCTAAACATGTTTGACTCGTATGAAAATGTACACATCCAAGAGAAAGCTATATACACACAGGATGAAAAGTAAAACAAACTTAGAAAATCAAATATTATGACATCCACAAAAAGGGGAAAATAAAAAATCCCCATAATTATACGTGGCAGAGAACCGCTAAGACATTCCTGGGAGCATTTTAAGATGCTGTCAGAGAGAAAGGTCACCACCTTGATCGTGGCATAAGATAACACGGGGACAACAGCGCTGAGATAACCCGAAAGATAATGCAAAGATAAAAACCAGAGACGGCAGCAAGATAACCCTCACACGACGCAGCAGCAACACTAAAGATGGCATGAAGAATGCGGAGATAACACCGAAAAACAATGCCGCGGTATCACAAGTAAAGCACAACAAAACCGGCGCTCGGGCCAAACATCAAACATACAGTAAGTGAAGGAGACAGAATAACAGCTCGGAGTGGAGGGATGAGAAACGGAGACAGATATAACAAAGACAAATGGAGATAACAGGGGCCGGCGGAAAGAGAGAGCGGGACGACACAACAAGCCGGCATGCAGTCGCACAACAGACATCACAACGCACGCAGACAAAATATTGACACTGTGTAGAGACAAAAAGGGCAGCGGAGGATTTAGTGACTTCTAGATAAGAGTTGGTATAAATAAATGTGCAGAAAAAGAACAGGAATTACATGACAGACTCTTTCGAATGGGGACATTCTTAAATAAACTGCTTTATTATCAAAACACACGAGCTGTGCAATGAAACAGAGACAACTTAATGTTACGATGGGGAACTTTTAACTGGATATAAAACAGTCTCAATAAGGTCAAAGTTAACGCGATAATAACAAATCCATTTTAACGCCACTAATTTCTTTAACGCATTAATGCAACCAGCGATATCGGAGGTTGTAGCGGTGGTTTATATATATATATATATATTTGCATAAAGCAGCATATTTGCCCACTCACATGTTGATAAGAGTATTACTTGACAAATCTCCCTTTAAGGTAGGGAGATTTTAATTGCGATTAAGTATTTGAAATCAATTGACAGCCCTAGTCTCAATTTTAATACTGATGCCTCTATTTGACCTTCATAAGTAAATGAGACCATCAGCGCGCGTTATTCTTAATGCTTGTCATCGGTGCCACCGGTTCGGATTCTGCGCAAAATCAAACTACATCATGCAGGTTGACCAGACACTCCTCCAGCTCCGACCTGCCCACCGTGGACAGACCCAGATCCGGCTTCGCTGCTGCCTTCCACATGCAGTTGCTGCTCCGCCAGTCCCCACTGGGAGCCAACACCATCACCACACTGCTGGAAACCCAGGCCGTGTTGCTGGGTTCGCTGGAAGGAAGGTAGGCAGGGGAGAACCAGAACCAGGAGGGCGCGGGGCAGACTGTCACACCCTGCTGCAGTAAAATGAGAGGATTTCTAAAGGGAGTCTGGTGTTCGGAAACACTACCGCTTTTGTCCACAGAGACCGCCAAAATCAACACAAGATTAAAGTTCCTCGTAGTTGCTTTAAGTAAGAACACTTTTACTCTAAGATTTAAAAAAAGAGCTGAAGACATTGCAAAGTTGTTACCGTGAGTTTGTTCTGTCTCCTACTTGTAACCACGGAATGGGGTTTTAGGAATGTGCTGATGTTTTGTTTTTGTTGATGTAAAACACTTTGGAGGAAAGGATGCAATGATCTGAAATCACCTCAGAGGGGGCTGAGATGCCTGTGTGCCATACATCTACCTGTCTCCTCTCAATTTCTCCCTCTGAACTGCTGACCATCTCTTACTCCATCCAGACCCTGGGGGAAAAGCTGTGCAGGTAAAATATCCTCCACGCCACCCCTCTTTAAGCTCCGCATCCATTTCCTCCCCTCCCCTGCAAAGCAAGTCACAACGTGTATGACCGTACAGTACGTGTGTGCTCACGGGGCCTGAGGTCTTGAGGGCTCGGCCCGTTCTCAGCTCAGAGAAACTACGCTGACCTTGACGTTTTAGACCTCTGAGACAAGGCAGAGATCCCTCCAATGTTTCTCAGCAGAACAAGAAAGCATTTTCTTCTCCTTGTTATCTCTTTGACATTCAATAAAACATCTAAGTCGGATTAAAGCCTAAAAAAAAAGCACGTCAAACCAAAAAAAAAACCATTTCGCACAATAAGAGAGTGTTTGATATTTTGATGTGAAATTTTGTCATCTCCGTTTCCATCTCTTCCCGTCATTGTCTGTCTCTTGCACGGCCGTGTCCACACACTCACGCGCACAGAGACTCGTGGGAGTAGTGTCGCAGAGATGAAAAGGATGAAAAGGGGACCCGATACTCTGGCTTTGCTCCTCCTCATTAGGCAGAATGAGGGACTGTTTCGGTGTCAGAGAGCTGGTTCATCAACCCTCTGCAGGACAGAGCCCTGATCTACCCCGCTCTGCTCGGCTCTGCTCTGCTCTGCCTGGACATGCTGCAGACCACTCACATATGATTGAAGCCACTGGAAATGGAAACAGTCGGTGTAATTTAACACGGCGAGCCCGGAGAGTTGGTTGAAGAGGGTGATAGGGTGCAACAGAGAAAGGACGGTACGAATAGAGGGAAAGAGAGAGGAGGCGTAATAAGGAAAGTTGTAGCTAATGATATGAGGACAGCTGGCTAAAAGAAAAAGGAACAGACATGTCTAGTAGTCTGCATTTGATCTGAAAAGAGGCTATTAAGTGAATAAAAGAGACACTATCTATAATATGAGCTGGAAACTGCTTTTATCACCTTGTTTTTATTACTAGGAAACACATTTATCATAGATATACTCCAAAATAAAAGTACTTGAGATGTCGTTTCTTTTACAAATATCTATATAATACAAACAAAAGTATATTGTATTATCTGTCTGTGGGCAATATAGTTAGTGTGAGCTATTTTGGACGCCCCTGGTTCCAGAAGTAAACGTCCCATTCATGTTTCCCATTGACAGTGTTTAAATCATCAGTTCAAAATATTAAGACGTCCGTTAGAAAATATATGTTTTGTTTTTATTAAAAAGTCAAAGATCCAAGTCTGTGTACATAAAAATTTGGAGGTAGATCCCGACCACCAAGCTTAAATTTCCGTGACATGCATCGCTATCGGTGTGTGGAACATAAAGTTGAAAACACAATATGAATCTTAAAACAACATTTTTTTTAATTCTGGGTCAATTGTGGGTGAATTCAGCAACTATGGCGCCGTGTTTTTTCCTCAACTGTAACAACAAAACGTTTTAAATTCGCTGCCTCTGTCTGGCCTCTTCTCCACGGCAACGAGTCTCATAGGTATCGTAGTATTAGGCCAGTCCGTCATGCCAAATTTACGAAAAAAACTCACGATTTCTCAGAAACAAAGTTGAAATAATTAAAACTAGTGACCATTACGAAAACCTTTTAGATCGTTACATCATCTGACTGTGAGAGTCCCGCGTTGCTATGTTCAGTAACATTGAGGAAACTGTCAAAAGGAAATACTGAAATGTGGGAAAAACACTTGTGGAACCAGCAGAGCCTCCCACTTTGCAACTCTATTGAAGTGCAGCTACATCTGGCAAAGTGTGAGCGCTGATACAGGCTCTGGTCTGACTGTGCTGCAGCACCCAGAACTACCATTAAATATGATCTATGTAGAGTGACTCTCGATGGGAATGTGGACTCACACAAGCGTGCGAATGGATGTAAGCAGCAGTAGCTTAAAGTTGGCAAACAGACTTATGCCGCTGTGCTGCAGTAGAAGGGTTGCATTAATCAAATGAAATAATGTAGTCACTTGGAGTGTGTGCGTGTAGAAATAGTGACAACTTCACACTATCACAAAGTGCTGTGACAACAAATATGTAGTCTGTTAAAAATGCGTAGTTTTCACAGTGGTATTAAGTCTTGATACTTGATTCACAAGCACATAACAATGTAACAAGAACATGATCTGTGTATCTTAGTTTCATCACATCTTGCTAAAAATTAAACGGACAATAATTTGTGAGACATGAGAAAGCTTCAGTTTTCTTTACCCACTGAATTCTATAATATCTTTGTAGGCATCTGACAATGTTTGCCATCTTTGTTCGTTGTCGCTTTTGATGTCTTGAACTCCCTCGTATCAGAGATCATGCACAGAACACACGAGTCTTTGATATCCTACATTTTTTTTAAGTAAAGAAAGCATGTTTTCTTTGTTTATAAAGAAATGTATTTGTATTGTTTCCTGCCTTTGGACACTTTTAGATCATACGAATACAGCCACTATAACAAGTGAGTGTGCGACTAAAACTCTACCTGTCAAATCACTACCTCAAATCTGCCAATGGACTCCCAGATACTGACAATCTTGCCGTTTTACATTAGTAAAATTAATACATTAATGAATGAGCAAAAAAGCAGAGTGTTGCATGATAATCATGCATAGTGTGGATCATAAAAATAACACACACTATGCAAAAGCATATTGATTGTCATTTCTGTGTGAAAGCTTGCAGGGAGAGGAGTCAACATATTCATTACTGCTGCATTCATGCATGCATTCACTCTAACTCGCTCACTGCAAATACAGTGCAGCGCTTTAGACTGTATATAAGAAGTGGACGTAGTCACCGTGATGTCACCCATTGGTTTGTCGACTGCCGTTTTGAAGCCTTGAATTAGTCATTTTGGTAACGCTTAATAAGACATTTTCAGGCAACCAAAAAGGTTATAATTAACTTTTGATGAACTGAAAACACTTACTCACAAGGTAGCCACGCCCTAAAGCATCCCCTGCTTTATGGTCTATCTGACTCTAAATGGGACCATAATTTACTAAATGAACATCATGCTGTATTGAAGAAGACTTGAAACTAGTGATTGAGACCATAAACTCATGTTTACAATGTTTACTGAGGTAATAAATCAAGTGAGAAGTAGGCTCATTTTCTCATAGACTTCTATACAATCAGACTTCTTTCTGCAACCAGAGGAGTCGCCCCCTGCTGGCTGTTAGAAAGAATGCAAGTTTAAGGCACTTCCTCATTGGCTTCACTTCTCAGACCCGGAGGTTGCCAACTATGTAGCTCATGCTTTGTGATAACACGACTTCGCACATAATCTAAAGATTTACTATTCTGTAGATACTCTCTATATGCGTGTGTGAGCACATGCTATTTGGAGCCTCTCTGCCACTAGCTATACACCTGGTGCTCTCCAGTTACCCATGAATGCACTAGGCTTTTTAAGTATTAAGGTAGAAAAGGCAGTTTATTTATATATATATATATATATATATATATATATATTTCTGAGGCCAGGTATAAGCAGCTGAAAGTAACTGACAAAAAATAGGGTTCACGAGTACCACTCGAGGTGAAATTACAGTTCTTCAGAGGATAGAAGGTAAGTAGCCTTGAAGTAGTGTTTCTGACACATAAAATGCAATGAAAGAAAGCTGCTCAGTATACGCTCTCTTTATGTAAAACAACAGCCTGCTTTCAGGGCCGGATGCTGAGAGTGACGGCGATGTACAGCAGAGGTAATGGATGGAGGGATAGATGGTGGGGTGCAGGGAGGACTGGGGGTGCCTGCCTGGCATTGAGGAATCTAATCCCCGAGTTAATTGGTATGACTGATGAAGACAAATTGAAATGGGTCAGCTGGATCAGGGGAGAGAGGAAGGGGTGGAGGAGAGGCTTCATTGTGTACGCGTAAAGGATATAAACACAAGCACACAAACACATACAGTACATAGCTAGTGGAATACTCTTAGATTGCGGGGAGGATTGCTGTTCAGTTGAATCAGCCCATGGCAGCTGGAAATGAGCTAGTACCGGTTGAAGAATGCACCGAGCATTCTTGGTGAAAGCTTTTCCTCAACATCGAAGCCGCGCCATTGATTTTCCATACTCGCATCTATTCACAGGTGGTCTTCCCAGGGCCAGCTGAGTAACTGAAATGCAAAGCGTTTCACCTCGCCTATGTGTGTCAACGTGGAGTGGAGTACGGGAGCCCGGTCCTTTGAACGCCGTCTCCGCGGGCCCGCTAATTGAGCCAGATCAATTCACAGAGATGGCGAGCAGGTTGGCACAGTTGCCACATCAAAGAGATTCTAATAACTGCACACTGTGGCCATTACCGAAGCCTGGAAAAAAAAAGAAGCTATATTTATGTTTGCTTCAAAGCGAGCGTGGTAGCGACGAACATACTGAGAACGCAGGCCTTCACTATTCTTTTTTTTTTCAAGCCTACAATTTTAGACACGAGGCCATTTTGGAGCAATTTGGGAAGAGAACAGAGGCTATTCACACATACATAAATACAACCGCTCTAAATTGTGCTTTAATTAGATCCCTTTTTTGCTGCTACGGTGGAAACCAATAACACCACATGCAAAAAGAGCCTAATGACAGACTGTAATTGTTAAGAAGGAATTGCAATAATGCCCCAATGATTCCTGTGTATCGGTGCTACGTTTCACGCAGCAGTAGTCTACTCTGCATCTACAGCAGGATTAGTTATGCTGTTGCAGGTTATCCCTTTCCTCCTTTCTCACTCCCCCGTCTGTGCATGATAAGTGATAAGTTTGTAACTTTGTTCATTAGTGCTGGCCTGTCTCCTGCTGTCTGGCAGTCCTCTCTCTTTCCGCAGTGTCTCCCACTTTTTTGTCTCCCCTCTCAACTTCATTTTTCTCAAACTCTTCCCAACCTTTTTTGGCTTCATCTTTTTTTTTGTTCCCTCCAGCTCTCACTGATTTCTACTTAGCCTCCGTTTCTCACTCTCTCTCTCTCTCTCTTGCTCGCAGCTCGGCGGCACGTCTCCGCGCGCTGCTCGGCGAAATAATTTACCGCACGCAGAGCTCCCGCGGATGATTGAAGCGTAATTAGACGGCAGAGACAGTGGAAGCCAACGGAGGTGCTCGGGAGCCGGCGCTCGTCAGATGGTCCGTCTCACTCTCTCACTGGCTTTGCCCTTCAAAACTATCACTTTCTGCAGGAGGAGCACGGGGAGGGGACGGTGTGCTCAGCCCTGCCGCAGTTAACTCTAATGCAAAAATGACACGTTGGCAAGTGATTGCATCTTTTTTTATGAGTGAGATTATCTCATAGCGCTGCAGATATTTCCAGGGGTATCAATCTTTTCTTTTATTCATGTCAGTGTATCTTCCTTTATAGGCAGGACAAAAAATTAGCATCTTAGGCCTGTTGAAACAACACTGAAACACATGATCATGGAAGAAATGTCTGAAAACTCAAACTTATCTGATGATTTGTTGAAAAGATTAACAAACAAACTTAAAGCTGCTATGAGGAACTTTCATTTTGTGTTGATTTTGGCGGTCCCTGTGGACAAAAGCAGTTCCAAGCACCAGAGTCCCTTTAGAAAACCTCTCATTTTACTGCACCAGGGTCTGAGAGTCTACCCCGTGCCATACTGGTTCTGGTTCTCACGTGCCTGGGTCTACAGCAGCGTGGTCTCAGTGTTCGCTCCCAGCGGGGATGGCCGGAGCAGTGAGGCGAAGATTTGATCCTGGTCGGAGGAGGAGGAGCTGCTCTCGCCGGGCGTGGAGCTCTCCACCTCCTGCCGGAGCTCCGGCTGCAGGTCAGAGGCCCTGCTGGAGTCTGAGCTGAAGGAGTTTCTGGTGAACCTGCATGACAATGTCTGATTTCGCCGGAATCCGAGTCGGTGGCACATATGGCATATATAAAGCAGTAGGCCAAATAGTCGCTTTTATCAAACCATAGTTAAAAGAATAGTTACATTTTGGTATTTATGTTTATTCGCCTTTTTTGGCGAGTTAGATGAGAAGAACAATACCACTCTCATGTCTTGGCTCTAAGTGAGGGGCTGGATCTGAGAAGCGTTTAGCTTAGCTTAGCATAAAGACTAGACAGAGGTAGAAACAGCTAGCCTGGCTCTCCCCAAAGTTCAAAACACACCAAACAGCATCTAATAAACACATGTTTTCATATTTAGCGTATAGACAGGATAATGGCATCGATCTTCTCATCTCTTTGTCAGAAAGTCTCTGATGGTCTTGTTTACTTATGTTGGTCACATAGAGGCAAACTGAGACTGTTTTATAACCAGTAAAAAGTTCCTCATTGCAACTTTGAGAAAGCTCATTTCTCTTGAATTCAAGATAAACTCACATGCCATGTGAATAAGGAATCAACATGATGCCTAGGTGCATCATTATACATTCAGGGAGATGAGGAGCGCAGAGGAAAGAGACATGCAGCTCGATGATTAGCTTGGTGCTACAGTCACTCAAAGCCACACTGTCACCGTGGCAGAGCGTCTAAAGCTACAAGTGCTTGTTAAAAGGACAAAACTATGAGTGTAGGAGGGAAAGGAGTGATGTATATACAGTACACGATATATGCTTAGCATCATTCGGATGCTTACACGCTGCATGGTAGACACAAACTCTGGAAAGGAAACGAGCTGCCGTGAGTGACTATAATCATAAGGATGCCCTTGTCGGTGGCAGCTTCGGGGGGAAAGTGCTGATCACCACACTGTGTTCTGACACCATATGCTCCGCGAACAAACACCGCGGTGGATGTCAGAGGGGAAATGGCATCGCGTTCAAGGTGGCGAACATCGAACGGGGAGGCGAGTGATGCTGCTGAGTGAGCACCTGTATCCCCAAAAGTCTGTCCAATTATCCCGCTGTATTCACAACACAATGCATCTCCCCCTGCATTCTCCCTAGATTTAACCAATGCTTAGGGGGGACAGGCAGGCTTCGCTACGCTCAGCAACCAACTGTAACAGCACTGTCAGCCATCCCTTTGATTATCGCCCAGAGGTCACCCTATGTTGAGCCGAACCGCGGGGTCCCGGGTGTCAACGGAGCTAAGGCGTCAGTCGAGTCACCTTTAAAGGATAATAAGAAGACTGCTGACTGACTGCGGACCACCCAGAGGGGGCGGGGGGGTCCGTGCCTTTCACATGAATATAAATGTAATATTGACAGCAAATCTTCCCCAGGAGAGAGGAAAGGAATAGACAGCGGAAGAGACGGAGCAAGTGAAAGGCGGCGAGGAATAAATGAGAGAGTGCAAGATGACTCCGGTTCGCTTCGCACCGTTAAACCATCTGAAGCATCCGCCGGTGACTACTGGTTGATGGGCCGGTGCGAGCACTGTGTTATCATAAACATTTGGGATTCACTTCATGGAGGCACTTTAATGATGCTTTTAGCATAATTCGCCCCACTGTAATGTGAAGTGAAGGGCAAGCAGCGCCTTTCTGTCTGCCTGTAGCTCCTGTGAACCTTATGAATATTGGCTATTGGAACGAGGGTAGTGATGGAGGCACACTGCACCACAGGATGCGCCCCGTCTGCTTAAACCAGGGCATCGGCGAAAACTCCCCAAAATCAATATCATTGTTTGACACCTTAGTGACAATAACCACAGTTCATTGTGTAACATTTTGAAGTGGGAAATTTGTAAATTTTTAGGGCTGGGAAGTTCCCCTGATTCGATACTATCACAATACTTGGGTGCCGATTTGATATGTATCGCGATTCTACATGTCCATGACATGATTAGCATGCAGCTTTAGCCATGATGTCCAGCTTTGTTTTTCCAGTCAATGTGTGAAACCCAAAGTGTTTCCATACTTTACTGTATGTGTAGTGTTTACCACGTTGGATTCAAAATGTGAGGGTGCAAGTTGTATCCACGCAGACCCTCTGCCTTTTTTCTACTTTCTCGTTTTGGCACGATGTGGCCGACTACAGATATGACGTCACGTTACTCGGACTACAACAATTAAAGCCGTAACTTCCTTCTATCTCTGCATAAACTCAAATGAAGCAGATATATAGATTCTGGCAAATAAATCGTGAAAAAAAAAAAAAATACAATACAAAAGGTGAATCATTTTTTTCCCCACCCTTAATAATTTTACGAACTTCATCTCAGTGGAAGAAATCAAAGTGGAAGAGACACATATTTGACATGCCAGGATCCAAAAATAGAAACCAGGAAAGGAATTTTACCTTTGAAGGATAAAACATTAAAACAACACACATCCACATGCGTCTTCGTGAGCATCAGAGAATTTCAGGTCAGATCCACAGAAAGCAAAATGTCAGCTCCAAGTTTATATTGGCCCTAATGTGTAGAACATCAAAGCAGGGTGTAGATTGTCACAATCCATAGGATGTTAAGAGATGTTTTGCTAATTCTAGGCTGTCCACACAGAGAGGAAACAGAAGACAAAGTAGAAAAGGACAGCTTTGTTTTCATGCGCCGCTGTTATCAGCAGAAGCCGACTGCAGCCAGAATAGGGAGGGATGATTTCCATAAAGACTGGCTGTTGTCTGAAAGCAAGCAGCTGTCAGGCGGAATTACCTCTCCGACACAGACACCACAATCGAGGGCGCCCTTCCCATAATTCAGTCTGATTGGCTCAAGGGGAAAATGGCAGCCTGCGGAGAGTGAGGCGAGCGGCTGCTTGACAGGTTTGCATTTGCGGAGCTAGACGCGGCGTTTACCTGTTATCATTCTGTCTGCTCGACGTGTCAGTTTTCACAGTTCGCAGAGCTACCTGAATAAAGTGACATAGAGAATGGAGTCCACGGTGCGAGGAGGCAAATATGTGCCTATACTCAATCTCTCTCTCTCTCTCTCACGCAACGCACTTGATTATCCTGCCATATACTGTATGCATTAGTAGACACAATAGATGCTTATATTGAACCATTGTTAAAAGAATAGTTACATTATGTAGTGCATTTTGGTAAATATGTTTAATTGCCTTTTTGGCAAAAGTTAGATGAGAAGATCAATACCACATGTCTTGGCTCTAATTATGGGGCTCGATATGAGAGGCGATTATCTTAGCTTAGCATAAAGACTAGAAACAGGTAGAAACTGCTAGCCTGACTCTCTCTAAAGTTAAAAAATACACCGAACAGAATCTAATAAACACATTTTCTTTTATTTGTTTTATCTTCCAGCTTCCAGTCTCTATGCTAAACTAGGTTAATCTAGCTTCATATTTAGTGTATAGACAGGAGAGTGGCATCAATCTTCTCATCTCTTTGTGAGAAAGTGAATAAGCATCATTAGTGTCCCATGTGAAACCAAAAGTCAACGTTGACTTATTTAAATTTCCGTCCGTAACTTAAATAACATAACAGACATACTTATTTTCAGTTCAAAAATACACCGAGCAGCATCTATTATCTTCCAGTGTCCAGTTTTTAAGCTAAACTAGGTTAATCTAGCTTCATATTTAGCGTATAGAAAGGAGAGTGGCATCAATCTTCTCATCTCTTTGTCAAAAAGTGAATAAGCATATCACCCAAAATGTCAAACAATACTTTTAATGCAGCACCAGGTAACCATCCTGGTGAATGGATGGGTCAAACAAACACAGGGCTTTCACCCAACAGGCCGCTGTTTGTGTCTCGTGTAAAACCAAAAGTCGACGTTGACTAATTTTAATTTATGTCCGTTACTTAAATAACGTAACAAATGTACTTATTTTAAGCCAAACCGTGATGTTTCTACTAAACCTAAGTGTTTTGTTTCAATTCACTACGTTAACCACATGTTTAAAACTGCGACCGTAATCTGGGAGAAAATACGTTTGACTCAAAACATAACTGAGAATGCAGTTTAATTGTATGGGAATGTAATTTTGTAGGAGGCAGGGTTGAGGTAGCATGATTAAAATAAAAAAAACTCTGAAATGTGTATTTGTTTGTGTGAATGTACACAATAAAATATAATCTTATGTGTATACAAGCACACAAACACACACACATACAGATACACATTGTCAAGTCAACGCACAATACACTCACACATACTGCACACCTATGCTAAGTGCTCTTATCTGTGACTTGTGTAGAGGTGAGTGACAGGAAGGGAGGTGCAGGGGGGAAGTGTCCTTTAGGTATCTTAATTATGGCTCCTCTCCTCCCTCTCGCTGTCACCATCCCCGGGGGAGGGCAAGACAAAAGGAAGGCAATGTTTCATCTCTGCTGCCTCGGTATTTCAAATTCCAAGGGGAGTAAGAGGAGAGAGACAGCAGGGTGTTACATTGGAGGAGGGAGAGGAAATCAAGTGACGCTTCCCCCTCTTCCCTCGGCTTCTCTCTTCTTGCCTCCTTTGCGGCAGCTGTGTTTAAAATAAGGCACCTTAATAAAAGCGTTTTAATGGCAGGAAAAAAGGCACAACTTGATTACTGTGACGGTTTTATTTAATGAACTCAAAGCCTCTGGCTCTGACTTGCTATTCGTTTATTACTTTGTTGTGGAGAGATATATGTGACAAAACGGAGCAGAGAGAGTGAGAGAATGAGGCTCAATGCTCGTATTGTGGAAGTCGTGTGTGGTGTTAGCAATCGTCTGTGCGATTTACACCTTCCTCGGCGCGCACCTGGGTTTTTCATCCGGCCCCACCGGGGGAATGCTGCTCCGCCACAACAGAGAGGAGGGTGTCGGAGACACCTTGGCAGGTAGGCAGGCACAAAAGACAGCCTGCTGTTAATTATTGATGGGAATAAATTGCACTCATTGGACGTTTGGCAGGGGAACACATGGTGGAGGTGAATACAAATGTGTTTATGAATGTGCACCGAGGAAGAAAAAGATGGCATGAAGCAAAAGAGAAAGGGGTTAGAGAGAATGAACAGGGGGCAAGGTGGAGGAGGAGGAGGAGGAGGAGCTGATAGAGTGATGGGAGTGATACCTGGTAAAGAGACATTAGAGAGATGCATGGGGAGTCTATAAAAGCAAACTACTCCTTAATGTCTCTCACAAGTGTGATAAAAGCACAGAGCTGCGGCGCAGAATGCTGGCCTTTCCATTTGTGTGAACAGAACAAGGGAACGCTCAAAAAAAACCTGAACTATTATACACAAATGCTAATAGGAAATGATTTTGTGAATGTGCCCACACACACACACACACACACACACACCACCTATGCAAACAAACGTTCTTAAAAAGGTCAGCTCTTTTGTTTTGGGACACTAGACCTCTCTCATGGAAATATTGACTGAGGAAAGGGGATGCAAAGTGGGGTCTTAAAACGAGATGGGCAAAGAGCATGGCTTCTTATCTGTATTCCGAGAGCCTGCCCTCTTATAAATATTGGAAGAAGGACACTGGTGGGGGAAAGGAAACGGCCAAATGGTGCATTTGAGAAATGGCACACCTGAGCACCGCACGGAATATCATCTCCTCCTGTCAGATCTCATCCCATTTGATCAGAATAATTGCCACCTTCATCGTTATCATCAATTCTGTCATCTTCGCCATCGCCGTTCTCCATCTCTGGCTTCAAGGGGGGGGGGGGGGGGGATTTCTGGATCGGATCAAACGCTGAGAAAATCACTCATAGTGTACCCCTGTAGTCATCACCATATTCATTGCTCTAATGCTACTGACATTTTGTTCACCTGTTTAAATATTCTGACACCAGCAGATCTTCGGCTGGTACAGAAATAGCCGGGTTAAGCCATGCGGGCTCGTCTATCATAGATGTCCGGAGAGAGAGCCCTGCTGTGCTTTAGTCTGTGATGATTCTCTCAGCAGTCAGCAAGGAAATGAAAAATTTAGGAAAGACAAATGAGAAAAGGACAGCTGCTAGCCCGGACTGAGGGTCGACATGCATTTAATAATATAACTGATGTTCTTGTTCTGGCGCCACACTTCTTTTTGGGTGTATGTGCTAACAAGCCACTGAGTCGTAACAAGATTCAAAGTTTAAGGGATAGTCCGTGTGTTTTAAAGTGGGGTTGTATGAGGTTCTTATCCATAGTCAGTGTATTACCTACAGTAGATGACGGTCGGCATGCCCCCAGATTGGGGAAGCAGACAGGGGTACCAGCACGGGAGCAAAGCAATGTACTGCTGTGGACGTGGGCCTGCAGCAAAACCTAAACAAATCAATATCAGTTTAAATGTAGGCTATATTAACAATATTTTCACCGCTTTATCTTGCCGTCTGACGGCCCTTTCCAACGGGGAACTGAAGCCGTTATCTATGCTCTCACAAAAGCCACCAGACTCCATTTAAAAAAACTGTAATTTTACCTCGCAGAACCCGGGGGTCGCTGGTCTACCGCTGTCTGGATTAGTTAGTTTGTTTGTGCTATTGTGTGACTTTGGTGAATCCGAACTAATCAAAGTCACACAATAGCACAAATAACTATCCGATCGAGGCAACGGTAGAGAAGCAACTCCCGTGTTCTGCGAAGTGAAATTACTGTTTTTTTCCAATGTAGTCTGGTTGTTTTGGCAAGAGCACAGATAACGGCTTCAGTTCCCCGCCCAGAAAGGGGCTCTCTCATGGCAAGGTAAACTGGCAAAATGATTCTACATATAGCGTATACTTAATCTAATATTGATATTTTCAGGTGAGCCTTTCTTTTAGGTGGATAAAATATGTTTTTCTGCCGGCCCCATCCACAGCAGTACATGGCTTTGCTCCCTTTGTACCTCCTACAACCCTGCTTCAAAACACCCCAAACTATCCCTTTAAATGGTGAATTAGCACATATCCTGCCAGAGCAGTTTTACTCTAAGCCATACCTCTCCATGTGTGTCTACGTCTGTCAACCTGGCTCCATTGTGCTGAGGGAACTCTTTGTACAACTCAAACAGCTTGTCTCATCTGCTTCCACTTTAGCAGGCTAATAATAATACGGCACAACACGGGACAAGCGGCTGGTCAAACTTCACTTGCAGCGAGGCCAGCTAACATGCTGGCAACAGAGCTAGTTTGCCGTGGAATAGCGCCACGCACTCTCGCACACAACTAAGTCCACGCAACCACTTGAAACAAGGCACCACATGTGCAAACAAAGTCTTGATACTGGATTGTATGAGTCCACAGCTTTGCCCTGTCACAGAGAGTGCCAGTAAGATAAAACAGACCCCTACATGCACCACAGTCGCCTCCCAGCTTGTCATACAAACGCAGTTACAAGCCCACATTTAAGAGTCTTCCTATATTAGAGCGAAACAAGTTTGTCATTAAACAGCAAAGCTCTGCGGAAAATTACTTTCTATAAAAACGTGTTTATGGACAAAACCAGTTTTGGGGGAGCTTTCAGATCCATCAACGTCTATTAAGTGTGTTAAGTGTACATATTAAATCCCCGAAAGGGACAATGTGCTAATGATGATGCGAGAGAAAGTGGTGAAGCTAAGTTGTTTTTAAACACTCCTTACCTTGGCCATTTGGGCCTGCACCCCGGTGGCTTTGAGAGACGACACGGCCTTCTGTGCTGCAGCTGGGCTGTCAAAATCCACAAAGCCATAGCCTGGAGAGAGAAAAGACGAGAGAGGAAAAAGAAAGAAGGAAAAGAGACAGACATTAGTAAAGAGAAAACGGAGGCAGATGACTAACAAGGAGAATGACAGGCACTTGGTAATTGTAGCAGTAATAGGTTGGTAACATGACTACAGAGGCTGCCAGTTCTCATATCTGGTGA
The DNA here is from genome assembly GCF_043250625.1 of Sebastes fasciatus. Classification (NCBI taxonomy): domain Eukaryota; kingdom Metazoa; phylum Chordata; class Actinopteri; order Perciformes; family Sebastidae; genus Sebastes; species Sebastes fasciatus. The sequence goes on along the minus strand of NC_133811.1, from coordinate 22,974,827 downwards.
GCACTACATTGTTTGATAATTAGCGACACTGACGTTCATAGGGGGATGCTATGCATCTTAATTAGTAGCATGGATGAGCGGTTTAGTAATAACAAACCCCGGCACCCTGCCCACCTCCACCTCCACACACACACATATACACTGGCACACGTATGCATATGCAAACACACACTTTAGCACAAACAAAAACAGAGTAGCTTGCAAATCAAGAACACCGGTGTTGTAATTCTGTTGAAGAGACATTCTTTAATGACAACTCATATACATATTGTGAAAAGTCCATGATTAAATAAATAATACATACATGTACTCACTCACACACACAAAGAGACGTGTCAATTAATTCTTCAGGCAGTTTTTCACTTGTTCAGCCTTTTGATTTTCAGAGACTGTGAAGTTGGCTGGCCCACACCGTGTTCCTCAACACCCCGGCATATTAACACAACCTCATTTCACAGCCTCAGTAATCCTCTCCCCGGTAACAAATCTCTCAAAGGTTGACAGCGTACAGCGGAGATGCTGCCGTTCCTCTCCGTCTTTCTTCAACTCCGTCTCTCTTACACACACATAAACACTTCTCAAACGTAACCTTTCTCACTGTCTTTGTCCCTCTCTGTCTCTAAAGCGCTCTCTCTCAATGTATCTTTTCTCCCTCATATTTTCCCTGACATTAACAGCCCCCATCTGGAAATTCATCACCGGAGGAAAGCGGAGGGAATGAAATCTGCGGCCGTGATTTATGAGTTATTGTGATCCGACGTTCTCCGGGATGTATCGGAGACGGGGGGTCACGTCTGTGTTAATTAAAATTTGGTGGCGGATTAAAAGCAGTCAATGGGTGCCCTATGATCCACTGTTTCAGAGGGAAAGTGTAATTAGAAAAGGATAAAGGGTGTGAGGTGGGGGGAAACCCGCTGCTGCGGTTACCCCATCATGTTATAGACGATTATATACCGAGCACACGCATACACACAAACATGTGACGCCTTACTTTCTCACGATGCGTTTTTCTCATACGAACATCTCTCTTTCTTTCATTCGAGGTGTGTGTCTGTGTGATGGTGGAGGTGGTGGTGGTGGAGGGAGAGAGGGAGGGGGTGGAGATTGGGGTCATTTTCTTGTCGCATGGCGGTGAAGGAGCGTGGAGTAATGTGAAAATCATAACCTGTGGCGGAAGAGAAATCAAGTGCGAGGACTGATTAATGGCCAGCTGTTAGAGTGGTGCTGGGAGGGGTGGGGTCTTTAATTGTGGAAATATGAAGAGCCGGAGCGAAAGGATCCAGACAGAGGCGACAGTACCATTTCTTTAAAAATGTATTACTTCTTAAAAGAGACTGCGAGTAGACAGTACATCCAACCATTTTGTTACATTACTACTAGGGCTGGGAAGATTCACTATCTTCTGATTCGATACTATCACGATACTTTAAGAATTGCGATTTGATATTACGATTTATTGATTTATTTTTGTTAACTTTTTAACACTAGACCATGGGAAAAAGTTGAATCATACACTTGATTGATTCAATTGATTTCCAGCATGTATTTAGTCAGAGATGTCCTGAAGTCAAATCTATCAATCTTCTGGTGAATATGATCTAATCAATCTGTGTACAGTTCTCTTTGTTAACACCTTATTTTGAAAACGGATGTAGTCACACGTGTAGACTTCCATTAACTTTGTGAAGTCCGTCACTAGCTCTCCCGTTAGCTCTGTTCTCTTTAAACATCCATGGTCAGCTCCATCGGGACCGTTTGAATGCATTTAACATAAATGTCAGTATATGGGTGCTCTGGGAGTGACGGCTGGCTTGACCGCACGTTACCGCAGTACAATAACATTTCCTGTCCATGACAGAGTTAGCATGCAGCTTTAGCTGTGATGTCTAGCTCTGCTTTTCTGGGCAATGTGTGAAACCTAAAGTGTTTCCATACTTCACTGTATGTGTAGTGTTTACCACGCTGCATTTAAAATGTGAGGGTGCAGGTCGTATCCACGTGGATCCTCCAACGTTTTCTACTTTCTAGTTTCGGCTCACTGCGGTTTGTTTTGGTTGACGGATACGGAACTGATATGACGTCACGTTACTCAGACTACAACGATAAAAGCGATAACTTCCTTCGACCTCTGCATAGACTCAAATGAAGCAATTTCAAAATTGTAAAAAACAAAATCGTGATACATATGTGAATCGATTTTTTCCCCACCACTAATTAGTAAACCTATAAATTTGCTAATTTAATCAATATTTAAAGAAAGCAAAACTCACATCAGAGCAGCTTATAAATATGTATATTCATTTGGAGGGTTGGTTCAACCAACTTTAAAAAACATACCTCTTCAGTGGATTTTCTTTGGCCAGTTTAGAGATTCCTGCCTCCCCACAAATACAGTGGAGGTGAATTGAATTGTGGCTGTGGTGAAACTGAAAGCAGTGTGTCTTTTCAGAGACTGCTACTGTGGATAATCCACACACCACGCTGTGAGCAGTTTTCATGGGACTACAGATGGCTGACAAACTACCAACATAAAGTGTCTTTGTAAGATGTTGGGCCACCACACACTACTATAACAACTTCAGTGTGCCTTGGCACAGACTGTACAGTCACTGGAACTCCACCGGAGGGATGAAGACCGTTCGTCCAAAATATATTTCCTCTTTTGGTGTTTTGATGACGGTGGTGGAGAGTGCTGCTGTGGAAAGGGCAATCCATATGGAAAGCCTTTTTTGAAGAGTTTTCGACACTCGTTTCCCTGGCGCCCTTAGTGGAGTGTAATCTCTAAAGTCTTCTGCTTTCTATAACATTTGAGTGAGGCTGCCTGTTTCGCCACCCACCTATTACACACTACACACTTTACCAACATATTGCACATATTGCAGCTATACCAACATATACAGTATGCTACTACGTAACCAACATTGCACTGGTCATTTTATCTTGTTTTTATCGTTATTTGTAATCGCTTGTCTTGATATATATTCTGTTATTTGTTGTTTTTACTTATTAACTTGTACTTTTATGTTGTTTATGCACAAAGCTTAAGAACCACTATATAGATTTTCATTGCTCTTAGCACAATGACAATACAGATCTCTTCTATTCTATATTCTATGAGCTTTGTTTCACCGTAGGCTGTCAGTCAGCAGAGAAACATTTGTCTGGCCGCTATCCTCTCAATGCTGCTGACAGGACTGCTGAGGTGACTGTGAAGACTGTAGCATGTGATTCACACCATTTTTATACTTATTACACTTTTATTAAAGGGACAGTGTGTAGGGTTTGGTGGCATCTAGTGGTGTGGTTGCAGATTGCAACCAACTGAGTACCCCTCTGGTTATGAGTGCAAAACCGTGGTAACGCAGTTTGCCTCTCACCATCCTTACCATAATGACACTACTTTTTATTTGCACTCTGCGACTCACGTTGCCGCAGTTTCACAAGCTTGTTGGAGAACCACGGTGGTCTTCAGGTAACGTAAAACACAAGAGGCTCTCTCTAGATCCAGTGTTTTGTTTGTCTGTTCTGGGCTACTGTAGAAAGACGGCGGAGCAACATGGTGGACTCTGTGAAGAGGACCTCATTTTCATTCTAGGCTAACGAAAACAAAATTATTCTTAGTTTCAGGCGATTTAACACGAATGAAAACATAGTTATGAATATCATATTCCATTTCTGCGAATAGATCCTCTGAAATGTTACACACTGTTCCTTTAAACTGTTCAGTTACACTTTGTATGGAACCCATTTTATATACAGGGTTTTCCTTTTAATGTGTCACATGTCCGTGTTTTTCCGCTCACAGTGAGGTGGTATATCCAGAGTAACGGACATACTGTTTTTGGAAAAACATTTTGCTGTTAAATCTTTTAAATGCAATTTTTCAATGCTGTGAGCACCACAAACAAAACTCCATTCACCTCAGCTGCACTAAGATGGAGGCAGATACCTGAGAGATGGATCTCCCCAAACGTGGGCAAGAAAAACAAAACTGCCTGCATGGCTGGACACCACCAGAGGGAAGTGCTTTTTTTTTGTAATTTGGGTGTACTAAGCATTCAAACACAGTGAACACAGATAATGCATTGTCTTTAGATCTAAGAACATATTAAAAGTACATTAAGAGAAGCACACAGATTGTTACTGAGGCCCTCTGGGCAACGGATGGTTCTCTTTAATAATCAGAGTATTCTAATGGTGGATACCTGGGACCCCCAATTACAAATTTAATATTCACCCCACTACCACCTGGAGTGCACTTATCAAACTTTCAGCAGGATGAGGCTTTTAGAGAATGCTGACCTATATTCAGACAGCTCTGAATGGAGGAAGAGGTGAGGAGGAGGCAGAGAGAAAGAAAGGCAGCACGAGGGAAGAGGGTTATTTGGGGTCAGCTGGATGCACTGAAGAAGACTGCAATGACACTCGGCTAGCTGCATCCAGTAATAGATCCAGTTTGCTCTTCCCCCTGTGCAGTTATTGTCGCAGATATATGTATAATGATTCTGTAATGTGGAATGTTTGATCTGTAGCCACAGGGTACAACTGTAAAAGGCTTGTTTTGTTGGAAAGGAAAATAATAATTGTGAGACATGGAGACAGTTTGAGTATCTATTTGTAATTTGAACAGGCAGAATGGGCGTGGAGGTTATGGGAAAGTCACAATCTTTTGTGTGTGTATATACTGTATGCACTACAGTATGTGTGAGCTCCTCTGCTTCAATACTTGACAACCAGTTTCAGTATTCGACCATTGAAGTTTAAGTGGCTCATCTTTCCTTGGTTAAAGAGCAAAGAATAGGTTTATGATTTAGGAGTGGGTTTGATTTATTTCCCAATTTTTGTTTGTTATGTAGCAACTTAAGACAGATGTTCCTTCAATATTCAATACTTGGGAGGACCCATTGTGCTGTTAAGTTTGCATTCCACACGGACACAGTTAGCTTTGCATGCTAACTAGGGCTGTCAAAGTCAACGCAATAATGCGCCAGTAATTTCGCATTAAACAAAACTTGCGATTTTTAGGTTACAGCAGGCTCAGAAGAAAACCTAAGGAACCTATTGGTCCCAATCATGTCATACTAGCTTGTCGCGAAGGAGGATAAATAACGCTCCAAACTTGCGCAAAATTTTGGCGAGGAAAAGCTGGCCTGGCCATTTTCAAAGGGGTCCCTTGACCTCTGACCTCAAGATATGTGAATGAAAACCATATGCGGTTTATCTAGCATGTTGATAAGAGTATTAAATACTTGACATCCCCACACAGGTAAAGAGATCCCTATAAAAGGAATTATTTCATGTCACACTAAGTTGGTCCTTTTTTCTTATCACTTGCCCTTGTGGTAAGTCTTGTGTTGGAAAGACGAGCAGAGCACTGAATACTCGTTGTGCTGAACATAGAAGAACTATTTGATGCAAAAACATGATTTATCCAGTAGCAGCACATTTTGCTGAATTTAAAACATCCCATTTCCCCTCTAAGATATACTGGGGTTGATAAGGTATCACTCCCACCAGGAGGAGGTCATTTGGATGTTTTACTTTCTAGCAGGGAACACTAAGTTCAGGTTTGTATACTTTATAAAGTGTGTACAGAATCACCAGGTACCAGGTTGCATCTTGCACATTTCAACAATGCGTACACACACCTACACACAGAAGAAATGTGTTTCAGAAGCCAAGTACATGCTGTACTCCCACTGTCTTCAATGCGGGCACTCTGGAGTTACCATCTTAAGTGGGATGCAGAGGGCAAGGTGTTGCTTTGAAGCCTCTACAACAACACAAACATCCAATCGATTGCTGTCACTTAAAAGCAGCTCAGTGTGACTGACTGCATACGTGGCTGCTGATAATGGTGTGCGGCTGCACACTAATCATGTGCACACGATGCACACAGTACAGTATATCCACACACACACACACACACACACACACACACACACACACACACACACACACACACACACACACACACACACACACACACACACACACACACACACACACACACTGTATGTACAGACACACAGACTGTCTCTCTGAGAGGAATAAAGAGAACATGAGCTGCCATATCATATTTCCTGGTCTGGCTCTAACAGGGTGCCTGTCAAGATAAAACGGACCATCTTCAATCAGCTACTACAGGATGGTGCTACGCTACCAGTGCTTCTACTCTACTGCCGCCCCAGTGACTGTGCTCGTATGAGGCTGGGTGCTCCCCTGCGGAGGTGCAGAGCTACAGTAGATGATGCCACCTCGAGGCTACGCTCCACACAAAAGTCTTCGGCGGAGAGCGGAGATAAGGGACTCATTACAGCACGTGTATCGACGTATCAATCATCCATGCATCATTCATGCGCCGTCAAATTATGCTAATCCTAATTACTTCTGGGGAAATTACCATTTTTTATCTGCTAATAGTGGGGATTGTTTGGGGTTTTCCTACCCACTATATCCACCACCATTTTCCCCCCAATATTTCCATTTTTCACATTCTAATATTCGCCGCTAATGATCCCATTTTGCACAGCATACAATGGAATGATAATGCCCTAAGTATGAATAATGAATCAACGACAAGTCGCGGAGCATTACAATGGCGCGCGAGGCAAACAGTGTAATTGTTTACGTCCTTGTGAGTCATCAAGAGGAGGTCTGAAGCTGCTGTTGCACACGGGTGATTAATCATCGCGGTTACACGTATGTTAATTCTTAGTTTGCATGTAGAAAAGTAATTATGGTTAATGGAGGAGATAGATGTGCCACACCATGGACAAATATGCATAACAATGCTTGTAATATGATTCTTATGATTCATGGTACAGCTGTAGTGCCGCATCACGTTCCAGCTTACATTATGTGCAGATGTGGGACTTCTACTTTTCTATATTTGCTATATTTAGCTATATTTGCCAGTGAATACTGCATGTACAGTAGTATGTGGTGCAGGAGTAATAAGTTAATTTATACATATTTTGATCATTTAATACAAATTAATTGATATTTATTTTGAGACTTGAGTAACTGTGTATGTGTGTTATTTATTAAGGGACAAAAAAAACAAATATTCAGTGGTTCCTGCATCTCAAATAGGAGGTTGAGGGCTGCAGCTAACAATTAAATTGTTGATAATTTTAATAATTTAGTCTATAAACTGTCTGAAAACAAGTTTTAAGAGCCTGAGGTGATTGAAACTGAGTCCAAAACCCAAAGGTATTCAGTTTACCGTGATATAAAACAAAGAAAAGCACAGAATTCTCACATTTGCGAAACTTGAACCAGCAAATATTTATTTTTTTCCTGTGATAAATGTCAAAAATAATTACTTGATTAATAAAACAGTTGATGATTATTATTTTATTTTATCAATCAATTAATTGTTTCAGCACTAGTGAAGTTTTTAGGGCTGTTTTTCCTTTTTTTTATATCAGTGAAAATTGAATATATTTAGATTTTGGGGTGTAAATTGGACAAAAATAACAATCTGAATTGTGATGAGTAATTTTCTGTATTTTCTGAACTTTATTAGACTCACTGATTAAATGGTAAATCATGTAAAAAAATACATGAATTGATTATAAAATAAAATAATTGCTCTATGTCGTCATTAAGAGAGAAAAAAAAAAAGTTTTATCCTTATAGAATCAATTCAGAAAAAATACTTACATACATGAATGAAAAGAAGCTGTGGAAATATTTTATTGAGTGTTCATTTATAGATGTCTTTGGTCAATTTGGGGGTTTGACCAGCTTTCTGCCCTGCAGGGAGGGTGGGTTGTGGTTTTGTGAAGGCTGCGGTGTGCTGTGCAAACACTGAGGGTGGGGTGTGGAGGTTAAATAGTGAGATGGCATCCATGACTAACTGCGGCCGAGTCAAGACCGCCTTGGTCACACTCCAAACCCAGAGGAGGGCATCCTCACTGGGACACTGCATTCCTCTGTCCTCCTCCATTTATCCTGCACCACCAGCGGCTGACTGATGATACATTTTGTGGCTGCCCTCCACTAAACCACACGGTGGTGGTGTGTTTGTGAATGTGTGTTTGTTGAATGGGTGTGTACAAATGTTTGTGTGTGTGTGACCTCCAACTTTCTTGTTTGTGTGTGTGCATGTGAGGGTACGTGAGTAGACACGGGAGGATCATAAATCTATCTTTCGGTCTGAAGGATCCCACCGAGAAACATCTGCAACGCATATTTTTTTTGTTTAACATTGCGTATTAAAGTGTTAGCTTTGGGAAAGAGACTTCAGACCACATCACTGTCGTCATGTTATTAACACCACAGAGAAGTGACAAGTCAAACAGCAACACTTGCCCAATACTACTACAGCCTCATCTACATCTGACGTCCTATAAAATAAACAACTCTGTTTTCCAGCTGCAAATACAGCTCCAAATCCACAGTGTTTCTGCACAAAAGAAGCTAAAACACATTGGGGGAGATTAGCAAAAGCATTCAAACCAAAATTGTTTTCATGCAGCTCTTGGAACGACTCAAAATAAAGATCCCTAATTTATTTGTCCAGTGTCACCGTCTTGCCTGCCTCGCGCTCGGAGAAGACACAATTTGTTGTAAAATAACTCTCGCAGAGGGCTCTTCTATGTTAGACACGGGCGAGGAGATAGCGCTACAGGCAATTAACTTATCAACCCTTGCAACATAGATTTATAGCTAAGGCATTCGTCTTAGGGCTGAAGCAGCCAGCCTATTGGCTGTATTGTATTTCTTGTCATCTTCTCTCGTAGGTGTAGGGAGTGTCCTTGTCAGAGAGCTGCAGTCGGGATCTGCAGAGGGCAAAGAGCCAGGGCTTAGGGCCAACGGGGGCCACTGGCAGCTCATTGTGCCGAAGACAAACTGAACAGGAGGTTGAAAAAACTAATTCCTCATCCAATATCTGTGCAAATGTTATAGATGAGTTTGGTATGACAGCGAGGCAGCTACACCAGTGGTTCCCAAACTATTTTCCTTGAAGCTCCCCCTACTTGTATCTAAGAAAAGCTGAGACCTCCCCGTATTTTCTGACGTCATCACCCTAGAATAAATTACAAATCCTCGACCTCAACTTGAGAAAGTCGGTCACGTCAGTGCCTCCCTCTGTGTGTGGTGGGCCAGAGAGCAAACAGTTTTTGACCGCAGTGTAAATGTTGTTTTTGAAAGGCTAAACGCCAACGAATACGGATTGTAGCAGAATATTTTGTTAGATAAAAACATGTTGTGAATTTTTTTAAATGATTTTCTTTCTACTTATAATATAATACTAATAATATTATTGGAGTCTGATCTTTATCTGCAACTGTGCAGAAATAATGGGTTTAAACTAGGGCTGTCAATCAATTAATCACATGCTTGTCCGTAGTTAAAAGCAGCAAAAAAATACTTTTGTAGAATTATCCAGTAAGTGTGTTATTACGATTTTAAGTATACATGTACAAATCTAATTTTGACAACTTCAGAGCAGACAAATCTTGGCGTCCCCCCTGTGATCTTTGACGCCCCTCTAAGGGGGGCCCGGACCCCATGTTGGGAACCACTGACGAGTTGCAAAAAAAGATTAGATGCACATAACTGTTTAACATTCATGCAACCCTGAAGTGTCACCATGAAGCTATTCTGGCAACACCGTCTGAAGCAGGGATGAAATGTGAAACGCTGTGTTAGATTAACATTTTCACAGGTCGAATATTAAAGTATCTCAACATATGGGTTCACCATAATGATCTCCTCTCCATCTCAGCATTCCTTTCTTCATTTTTACTCATCATCATTTTTCTTCCCTCCTTCCTTTGTGCCTTAATTAATTCACATCTATTCACACTCAGCTATAGCATAGCACCATATGGCTTCTACACTTTCAGCTATAAATTCAGCACGACAGTTGAGACATTATTTAAAATATGTGTGTGTTAGAAGAAGTCTTAAGTTATGTTAAAATCCACGCTGTGGTGTTAAAAAAAAACGGCATCAAGACGAATGGAGTTTTCAGAAGACTTCTAGCATTACAAGATTATCTTCACAGACCTGAAGAGGTATTCAAAAATAAAATATTCACACGTTCAAAAAACTCCTAAACTGTGCCGATATGGGCTCTTCATTCAGATCTGTAAATAACATCACTGCTCAGTTCCCTGGTAACTCCATCAGCTCGCTGGCTTAATAGCAAAAGCCGATGTGTTTGGTACAACATGTGAAGAGCGCTCATGAAAGGTCTGGGACCTGAAGGGTGTTAATTACTTGTCAAGAGGTTGTTAAAACGAGACCCGTGGCAAAAACACTGAGTGGCTGTACAGAGCCCCCACACGGATATCTCAAAGAACACACACACACACTTAAACACCGGTACGCAAATCAGCACGTCACACACATGGCACTACACAACTACGCATGTTAACATACTATATATTCATACTGCACCCACAGTTGCACACTGGCTCAGGTTAGAATGAAAGAACCTTGAAAAGCTGCTCATTATGGCAACCGTTGATGTGAAAATGCCACAAGCAGTATAAGCACATTTTACACAAAGAAGAGCAGGTGCAGTCCTTCTCTCACACTTCACCTATAGAGTATCTTAAAATACATGCACTCCCAACTATACCTGGAGATTACTACCTTAAAGAGGACCTATTATGCTTTTGTGCTTTTTCCCTTTCCTTTAGTGTTACATCGGTTTTTTGTGTGCATGTAACTGTCTAAAAGTTACAAAGCCCAAAATCAATTCCAAAGGGAGTTACTCTCCCCCACAGAAACACTACTCCTGAACTACCTGGAGTCCTGCCTTTTCTTTCGTAACGTGGTGATGTCACTAAGTAACACATTTGCATGACGGCTAGTTTGACACGCCCTCAAACAAAGCTAGTTAGAATGGAGCTGGAGCGGAGTCCGAAAAGTTTGATTTGGTTGACCAATCAATCACAACAGTAGGCCAGCTGACCAATCAGAGCAGACTGGGCTTTTCGGGAGTGTGTGTGTGTGTGTGTGTGTGTGTGTGTGTGTGTAAAGCATGTAAATGTTCTAGTAGAAGTCCAAAACACAAGTATGAACCTGAAAATGAGCCTTAATAGGTCCTCTTTAAGTATTCATGCTGGATGCCACCTTCTGCGCCACCACGTTCCCCTTCCTTCCCCTCATTGAGCGGCAGATCGTAATAAGCAATGTCATCACGTCAGGTGCCTGGCCTGAGAGCGCCACCAGCGAGCCGAGAGGACAGGCTAAATATTTGAACAAAAGCCGGATCGATGAAAATCAAGCACCCCTCGGAACACGGAGGACATTAAAAATCTGGACAAAGACAAAGTGTCCCGTTCCTCTGAGTAGCTACACAGGCGCATTTCTTTTTCTCTTGCATCCGTTAGTCATTCATGAGGAACGGCCCGGCCGCCCCCAGCTAGCCTTCCTCTCCGTTGCAGTTATGATTAATGCCTTCCTTAACCAATCAAGGGTATGATCATTAGTCAGGGGATGTGCGAGGGGCGAGGGCCTTGGCAGGTCAGCGGATGGCTGTGGTTCCCTCTGCCGTCCACGGGTTAGGTCCAGGATAAGAGATGACTGGAGGTACGCCCCCTCACCTTCCACCAGTAACCTCTGAGGCATTTGTCAACAAACAAGACAAGGAAGGGAGGGAACTCTGGGATGTGTCATAAAATGGAGCCAATGACTGGAGAAGAAAGCCACGGTGGCGACAAACATCTGCAACGGATATTTCCCAAGAGTCTGTTTGTACTTTGTCAAAGTTTATTACAGATCTTTTCTGTCTTTGTTTGGATCCAGAAGACAGACAGTCAACAATAACACGGCAGAAATGAACAAATTCCTTGAATCTACGTGCGAAAATGCTCTTGGGAAACCTTCGTCTATTTTGATCTGTGATTCTGCGGTGGCCCCCGGGTTTCACCTCGCCACGACCTCCACCGCACACACACACACACATGTACGGACGATGACCACACTGCATGCAAGAAACAGCACAGGAAGTGGAGGGGGGGAGGGGGGGGGGGGTACAAAAGGTCAAGGAATGCAGCGCTGATGGCCCCGGCTGCTTCTATTTACAACACACTTGGCCAATCAGATGCCTATTTGGTCAACAGCCAAGTTGAAACTTACTGGAATGGAGATTGGGGCGGGGGGGAATAAAGGAGGGATAAGGAATTTGTGTGTATTTGTGTGTGCATGTGATGCTAACAAAGGCTGCGGGTGTTATCCAACGAGGTTCTGCATGCTGAAGCCGTCCAAATCAATGCGCTTATCCCTCAGCTATTGCTAATTAGAGTCATTAATACGCAATGCAAGCAGGAAACGGCACCCGTTTTTCTTTCTCTCCCCTCTCTCTCTCGCTCCTCCAGCCGATCTCGCCTCTTTCTGGAACGGCTTTCAGGGGAGCCGAGGCATTTGGAAAAGGTCCGCCGTTGGCCACATTTCAGTCGAGATTCTCATCTGCACATAATTCACTTTCAAAGGGCAGAGGGGGCGGCAAAGAGAATCCTTAATTGCGCCGGCACCGTGTACAACATAGACAAATGTTTATATCTCAGCCCTCTAATGAGAAACCAATAACGGATTCAAAAAGCACTCTCTGCTTTTTTCTGCCCCTCCTTCCCAACCCCCAACCCAAATACACAGATACACATGTACATGACAATGAAAAACAGGCCTTTTTGGAGAGCGTCGCCTCATTCATCAAAGCCCTCATTCTCGGAGTCATGCAATACTCCAATCAGGCACTGATGCAGCAATAAATCTGCTTTTATAGAATGTAACATGGCCTATATTTCTCCATTAGGCCGATCCTGTGGTAAGGGCACGGGATGTTTCACATTGTAATGGTCAAGCTTTCTGACAGGCTTTTAGATTGCACCATACGGAGGCTGCATATGCAGCCCAGCTAGGACAAATTGATTCAGTATTCACAAGTATGCAAGGACATCCTGCTGCACATTCATTCATTCAACTACATTTCTTTTTTCAGATATTCAATCAAACATACTTTAATCTTTACAACCACATGTTTGGATACTTCAAACATGATTTGAATTTGCTGGGACAAAATAGGAAGTTAGCCTGTTTTACATCAAGTCACCCACATAATGGAGGAAAGGCGACAGTGATTCTTTCAAGATGCGAAGCTTATGTAATGCCCTTGTGAGTTTTTAACATCCTCATACAAAATGGATGGCGAGTTACAGGGGCGAAAGCGACGAACAACAACAAACACACAGCCACGAGAGACTATCTCCTCATCTCATCTATCTGCCACCAGTCAGTGCGGTGGTCCGTCGCCGCGCCGGAGCAGCCAGTCGGGCCGGTGAATCTCGATGCAGCCTTATCTCCCGGCGGCGGAGTAGGCGGAGGAGGAAACAGAGGTCCTTTAAAGGGGCTGAGGTCATTTCCTCTGCCTCGGGGCTTTGGCAGGAAAAAATAAAATGTCTCCATTTGGTCAGACCTGCTTTATTTCAAATGCAGCCGCTGCCTTTTTTTAAGAGGCCCTTGTGGGCACGGATGGCAAATGAGCGGTTTTGGATTCCCCACAATCTATCCTTTTTCTCTCTCCCACTGCCATTCTCAATCCCCTTCTCCGTCTGTGATGCAAACCCCAAATCTCTGCCGTATTTCTTTACAGTAAATGTGAAAGTGCAGGGAGAGATAATATAGATAGACGGTGTATGAGATAGAGGGAGAAAAACGGGAGACAAAAAAGGGAAGGAGAGTGCGGAGGAGAGAAAGAGATGAAGAGCTGAATGCCTCCTCTTACCCACAGCGCTCGACAGCCCTTAAGCCCTTTCACAACTTCCTGTTAGCATTTCTCTCTGAACTGGGCTTCATCCAAAGCATGTGTGTGTGTGTGTGTGTGTTTATCGGCAGTTTGTATGTGACTGTTGTGTACCCTTGGAAGATGTGTGCCTGGGAGCCTGTGTGTCATAGAGTAAGGTAGGGAGTGAGTCAGCGCTGGGAAGATAGAGAGGCTCATTGAAAGGCCTGCGTGGTGCGGTGGTGGTGGTGGTGGTGGTGGTGGAGGAGAGCGGGCCAGAAAAGGCAGACAGGCAGGCAGGCACACACGCTGTGATGTTAGGAAGAGGATTGATAGATCTGTTGCATGGCCGCTGCCACCGCAAGAGCCGAAGCACACCTCAGGCAGATGGATGGGGAGTGCGTGCGGGGGTACGATTAGTCTTTGTGTGTGTGTGTGTGTGTGTGTGTGTGTGTGTGAGTGCCCTTTGTGTTGGAGTGCGTGGGAGAGGTGTATTACATGGTCTTGGTGTGTAGTTTTTTTTTGTGATGTGGTACTTCAAACAGGGGCCTCTGCAGCGCTCGCACACACTCGTCCGCTGAGGGCGAATGTATGGACAGATGTATGGTGTGTTTGTGTTGGAGCGTAGGCGCCGTGCCTGTGTTAGTTTATGTTTTGCGTGCACACTAAAATACGCGTTTCCCTAACACCTGACCTGTAAGCACAGAAAGCGTCATCGCTGCTTTTCTGCTCTTCCACAACAGACGGCCTACACTCCCACGCTCACTACTCCATCTCACATACCTTCCCATCATCTCTCTCATATTCTATTTCATTCTTTTTTTTCTTTTCATAGGTGTTTTATCGACACAGCGAATAAAACACTTCTGCTATAAGGCAGTCGTCGACATTTAACATTGACGCACTAAAGAGTGAAATACTGCATCAAGTATATAGCTACATGAACATACACATATGCATACGGTAGCTATATGGTAATTTGGGTTGTAGCCTCGAGTAAACAAGCTGTGGTGGCATATATCTTGTAAACCTGTGCACTAACGCTGTAGTTTTATGTAAAGGATCTAACCACTTTTGTACAGCTTTTACCAAGAAATATGTCCAGGAGTTCCTGTAAAACCTTCTAGATGTTGAAATATAGTCATCAAACAACACTTAGGATAAGTGCATACACCGCAAGCCTTAGTGCTAAATTCAGATTTATTGCTCAGATCTGCTTTTTTTGCTTGGCTGTTCACGTTCACGTTGGTTTTTAAATGTGGTCAGTATCAGATTCCAGTGTGAACTGGTCACGGTTATGAACTGATAATAACAAAGAAGTCACACGCTGTCGTATAAAAGTAAACATGGAGGTCACTGAAATCAGCCTTTACTACGGTTTCATTTATAAGTTGATGTGCAGCGGGCGCCAGCGAATTCTTGAGCAGAAAGATGAGGAGGAGAAAGAGAGACAGATTTATAATTATGGCTTATTGTGGAGCAATGGATGCTACTTCTGTACGGAGGTGTGTGTGTGTGAGTGTGGATGCAGAGTCGGAGCTAGTTGTGTTGGGATCGTGACATGAATGGCTTCACAGCGCAGAATTGTGACAAATGTCCCCCAAGATTAGATTCCATGTGATTTGTGTCGTTCACACTGTTATGAAAAAAATAAGATATGAAAAAAAAAATCTGTTTTGGGCCACCTTTTGCTTGCAGTGTGAACGCAGCCATACTCTATATGGGATCTAGATGTCTAAAAAAGCATGTGCTCTATATAGAAATTTTCATTTTAACTAATTGCATATTCCCCGGATAAATCTTTGCTGTGATTTCATATGTTTAGGATTTTTTTTTTTTTAATAAATGATGTATTTCATCTTATTACAATGCAACAAATCATGGTTTGACATTTTGCTGATACCAAAACGCTGAGGTTTAATACAATAGATATTATGGAGGCGATTGCCAGGTATTGCTCCATTCATGTTACATCTATCAGTAGTGTGTGCTTGTACATAATCTGAGTGGCCAACGAAGAACCTTGCCAGATGACATCATATTGCATTGTGGGAAAAGTTGAGCCAGTTTCAACCTTTTTTTTGTTGTGCAGCCCTGCATTGTTTTGCACTCTCGCTGTGTTTATGCAATGGAGTGCTCATGTCAGTGTGAACACAGCCTAATGGTGGCTATACTGTACTAGAGCGTGCAACCCACACATGAGCTGGAAGATTATCTTTATTCATAAGCTTACTACCTTATCGGCAGAATAAATGATATACTGCCAGTAATCGAAATAAAGGATATATTGTATACGGTATAATTGCACCATATTATTAAAATGTGTTTACAATATATAAAGTCAAACTAAACCAAAAGTTTTTGAATCAATAAAATGAAGGGGAGGGAAAATATACAGTACAAGCAGGGTAGAGAAGTCAGCCAGCGAGTACGAGATATGTTCCCGTCTTTGTTTTCCGACGGGCTGATTGTCGATCTTTCTCCCTCGTAGAGACGACCGGTCCTGACCTCTCCTCTATCCCATTTCTCTCACGTTGTTTTTGGCAGAGCGCTCACTGAGCTGAACTAAACACAAATAACACGAAGGGGGAGGAGAGGAGGTGGAGCGGGAGAAGAGGCCGGAGGAGAGGGATGCTCCCCGTGTGATGGTGGCACCGCAGTGATAAGCCGCCGCCCTGACATTTAAACAAGTGTCAGGGTCGCGGGGGTCAAATGACTGCAAACAATGCGTGACTAGATCAGGGCGATGTGTCGATTCCGCTTTGTTAGCGGGAGGCGCAGACGCACGCCGGCCCATCGGGCTTCAATACACCTCCGTGGCTCGTTTATGCTTTGATATGTGCTCACCTCTCAGGAGATAGTGAGATACGGATGTATGGGGAGAGATGTCGAGCGGAAATTATGTTTTTGTGCCGTTTCTCTTCTCCTGAACTTCTTTCAAACACTAAAGAACTGTAATTTTCTCTTCAAGGTTACTCAGTCCTTCTCCTCACACTCTTACTTCCTCTTTGTACACATCGCCCCTCCGTCCATCTCTTTCTCTCTCGCTCTTTCTCTCTCTCTCACTGGGTGCAGACAGAGCAGGACTATCCTTCCCACTCATAAAATACGTCTGCTTACATTTGCTTTCTGGCATCTCAGCAGCGCTGCATTCCAGGAGGGTGACTTATGGGAAACATTGTCTCCCACACAACACAGTGCTAAGCTGAGCTGACTTCTTTTTTGTGCTGTGCATACAGTAACTCAGATCAGAGGGATAACCTGTGAGCGAGCCCGGTGTATTTTTCTTCCATCACGGAAATTGGAAGAGCTTTACCTCATCTCAGTCTTGTGATAGCATACAATCAGAGATCTCCGCCTACTGATCGTCTGATTGTATGATTTTTAAATGCAAAGTTGTTGCTAGAAAGGCAGCAAGAATGGCCGCTTTTAAACCTGGAAACATGTCCAGGTTTCACAATCATTTATCTACATGCATGGGGACGTAAAGGGGTGCCGCGTGGTGATAATGCGTTGCTATTGGTTGATGTCGTCTAGAAGGCGGCTCCGGGGGAGAGAGCTGCGACGGAGCCGGAGATTCTGGAGGATTAAAACTCTCAACGCGAGTCACATTCTGGAGCTGTTTACTGGCGGGACGATTTTTATTTGTTAAACTTTGAGCAGAAAGTGTTTCTGCTACGACAGTGTTTACAAGCACAAGATTTTGGACCCTAAAGATTTTGGATTGGTTCTTCTACGCAAGTGGACCGAAGAGGGCCAGCCCTACAACGCAAAAGTCTGTCACAAAAAAAGTCCTTTATGCAAATGAGCCCGTCCAGCGCGACGCGTCCGCCTCTCAAAACTTGGACCAAACTGTCAAACTAGGCGATCTAGTTCTAAAATGAAATGAGATTCAGCAGTGGCATAGCCTATTTCTCTCCTAAAATGTTTTCAGGAGTAGATTTTGGTGGATTGTTTAGAGGGAATAACAGAAAGTTACGAGCAGGCCACGTTGTTTCCTGTTTGAAATGGCAAGCAGGAAACCAAGGACCAATCAGGTTAATTCCACGATAGGGAAAGTCACGTCAACTGATTGGCCAGTTGAGTTGAGCAGCGCATCCCCTAGTGTCCTCACCAGACCTGGTGGACATGTAGTACTGGTTTTAACATTATAGACATGACCACTTACTATATATATATAACAATTTATCAACAAATTCACAGACTGACTGCGCACGATCCAGCCATATACTCGGTTTTAACAGAGTCTTGTTTCTCTTTTTTCAGCCTCACCTCCTTCAACTCTGTCTTTCTCCTCTTTGACCTACCCAGCGCTGTGTCCTTCGACCTGCAGATACATCCTTCCTACTAACATGCATCCAGTCTCGTCTTTAATAGCCTGCAGGAATCACAAAAAAAAAGACCCGTCGAGATAATCAACCCTTTTTTTCCTCCATCCTCTAACAGGCAGAGGGTACGTTTTGACCCAGAGCATGCCTGGCAGGATAAACTCAGGTGGTGTGGAGCGGGGTTAAGAAGGCGGCTTCACCTTGAAAGGCCACACTTCAGAGCCCGGGAAACCACAAAAAGCAATTAAAAGTATTGATGGAACTTCAATAGCTCTTAAACAGTGCTGCCAGACACCTCGGGGCAAGTAGCACACTAATCTTTTTTTTTCTCCCTCATCTCTCTATCGCTCCGTTCTCCCCCTCACCCCTTCTCTCTCTCTTTCTCCATCTTTCTTCACTGAAGACTAAGCTGGTCTTCATCATTACCAACTGATTGCACACAAAAAAAGAGTATGTGAAATGTATTTACAGCCATGCGAGGCAGGTGGCTGAAGTGAAGATAGAGCCCAAGAAGGTGAGTGTGACAGTGATAGCAAATAGCTAATCTAATCCCAACTAACGACTCTAATTGGTCGAGTGTGTGCGTATGTTCAAGCATGTAAATGTGTGTGGCCTGAGGTCAAAATGAGCCACTAATGTCTTCGCTGCATGTGCGCACCATTTACTGTGCAGACCCTAATGGACCTTTTTATAGAATCACACCAAAAGTCTTCCATATTACCAAACAGGAAATGGAAGAGGAGACAGGGAGTGGCTGAGCCGGTGGCTGCTCGCCTGCTTATCCTCTGGAGCAGCCAGGGCAGCGACATCTAAGAGCAGGTTGTTTACCCGGAGCCTTCCTGCGGCGTTAAGCCAGCTCCTCGCTAAATCACTGATTTACGGCGGAGGGCTTTCTCGGCTGACGTCTAAATTTACGGCACCGGGCTGCTGTTCGCCGTGACAAGACACAGTCCTGAGAGTGATGGCTGGTGCACTAAAACAAGGTGGGTGTACAAGATGGACAAAGTAATGACTTACCTTTGCACTGGTTGGTGTTCTTGTCCAGAATGGCCTTGGTTGACACTATTTTTCCATACCTGTGTAAAGACAAGAGGAATGAAATTGAGTGTTTTTGACCTTTGACTAGCGGGGCAGCTCACTAACATCGCCATCCCGTGGTTAAAGCACATGTCTTATTTATTTCCATATGCTCTGCCATTTAGCTTCAACTAGCAATTTGCAAAGTCCCACAAATGTCAAAAGCCATTGGAAAGAGAAATCACTTGAGGTTAATAACGTTATGTTTATGGCTGACTTCAAGTGAATGCGCAGCCCTTTTGACATTTGAGCGAGTCACTGAACATTTTCAAAAGGTCTAAAAGCATACAAGCACAGCGGACGATTCCTAAAAGTGAAGTCGTTATATTAGTATACAGTACAACATATTAAATTCTGATTAATTCCTTTCACATCTGAAAACGACACCATGAACAAAAAGGC
This sequence comes from Sebastes fasciatus, assembly GCF_043250625.1. Classification (NCBI taxonomy): domain Eukaryota; kingdom Metazoa; phylum Chordata; class Actinopteri; order Perciformes; family Sebastidae; genus Sebastes; species Sebastes fasciatus. Next base: position 22,955,273 of record NC_133811.1, on the reverse strand, counting down.
CAGCCTCCCACCAGTGAGCTAACAATAATACTCATTTATTCTATTGTAGTCTGGTTTCAAACAGCATGGCAATACTTTGACAACGCAACATCTTTAGGCTATTAATTAGCACTTGAAAGAGTGAACACATTATTCATGTTTACTTGCATTTTGGCAATTTTCTATAAATAAAACACACAACAAGAATGGCATTTAAGATATAGTCTATTAGGTATCTGTTTGGTATTTGCATTATTTGGGATTTTTTTTTTACATTTTTGCTGTATTTTTTATAAGACTATTGAAATTATTATGTATTAATACAATGTTCTTTAAGGGGAGACACTACCGGTGAATAGGGTACAAAAATTAACTACTAGATATCACTATGAAACTTCCCCAATTGATTACTTACATTAAGAAAATTATTTTTTGTATTACAAGTTGTATGAAATGTTATGTTTAAACATGCAAATGAGTCATTATCTTATTAAATATGTGCTAATTAATTTGCATACATTTCCAGAACAGTAATCTGAACACTTGATAAAACCAGGTTCAACATTCTTGTTTTATTTTGTTGACACATTACAGTCGAAGGTTTTTTACAGAGGGGGTTTTAGATATCCATATTTGTATCATTTCATAAATCCGAAAATAGTGTCAACAGAAAAATCCATTTTCACCATGTTTTTAGGACTCAAATGTTGTATAAATCAGGCTATGAATGATATATGAACAAATCCCTCCGTAAAAACCTTCAGAATACAGATAGGAATGAAAGTTTGGTGTGTGTAAAGTGCTGCTGAAGTGGAGATTTGAGTGTGAGTAAAAAGAAAATGGCCTTATGTATTGTAAAATCCCATACATTTTGCAAGACACTACAGGTAAACAGAGGATTTTTTTAAACTAATAGATATCACCGTGAAACTTCAGTAGTTGATTACTTACATTAAGACAATTAGTTTTTGTATTACAAGTTGAAATGTTATGTTTAAATATGCAAATGAGGCATTATCTAGTGCCAACTTTTGATGAATTTAGGAGAAATCTACAGACGCAAATAGACAAAGGAGTAAAATAAACACCTACATGTGTATTTTGGATGTTTTTTTCCACTAGTCTGAAAAGAAATGGCATAATGGCCCAAACTCTCCATATTGACTAGTGCGTGAAAAATTATGTTTTCTGACTTAATTCCTTCCGATGATGTGTATCTACATGTATGAATTAAGTATTTTGTTGTTGTTCATAAATATGTTATTCTTGTTTACAGCTAGAAGAGCTCATTGACCTTAATTTGGATGCTGGGAGGTGCTACTGGTACCCTCTAATTGGTGTTTTCTTTCTGGGCTATATTTTCATATATACAGTATGCTACTGCTGCTGTTTGCCTATATATTTCTGCCTGATGTGTCATGGTCCTAGGGTTTGTTTGGACTTTGTTTCCGGTTTTATTTTGATAGTCACTCTAGTCACTTTTTGAGTTATTTCACTGATATAAGATGCATACGATGTGTAAGATGTAGTATATGTGTCTGTGAAACCCAACACAAAAGCTGACATTGTCCAACAAAAGTCCACTATTCCCATTGTAGTGTAGTTCTCTGCAAAAACTGAAAGGTATTACGTTTCTTTATTCCTCCGTTCTGCATGCACAGTGGGTTGCTATGAATTTTTGGGAATTGAAAGATTGACCTTACTGACTGACTGACAGTGAGTTATTCTATCTGCTTGTCTCAGCTAAAACTGAGACATTCTGCATTGTGTGCAGGGCGAGGAGCACTGTAGCACTGTAAGTACAGTATGTGTGTATGTGTGTGTGTGTGTGTGTGTGTGGGTGCCAATCTGCAGGTGTGCATATACTGCATGCACTTGTGTATGTGTGAGCGTGTGTGCAGCTGTGACCTTGCTTGTACAATTACACTTGTGTATGTGATGCATATACTGTGTGTTTGCGTATAAATACGTAAGTGAAGACAATTCCCTGTGTGTTGAACGCACATCAAAATGAGTGAGCAGAGGAGAGATGTTTGCTGCACACACACACACACACACTCACACACACATTCTGTAGGGAAGAAGCAGTGGTGCATCCCGGCCCATATTTCACCAGCAGGGGATAATTGTGCCATTTCTCAACGAGTGGCGGAGACTCTATTTACTGCATGCTGCGGTGGGGTGGGTGGTGGATATGAACTGATGAGCACCGAGAGGAAAACTACCAGCTCACACACACACACAAATACAGATACCGTGTGAGTACACAGACACACACATACAAATATGCACACACACAGAGAGAGCGACAGCACTCACCAATCAGTGGATTGTCTCTCTTCAGCAGATAAACAGGCTATTTTAGCTATAGGGATCCATAATCTACTGCAACAGCTCAGAACTTAACGCGCAACGTTTGATCACATCGAGACACTCTCGAGCACAAGTACACAAGATGAACACGGAACAGTGAGTGCTCATTTGATTAGAGAACATGCAGAGATTGGTTAGCTACTGCAGTATTTGTTGAGAAACAAACTGGAACTAGGAGCAAGAATTGGTGATATGAGTAGAATCTTCAATACTGGTATAGGTAATAAATATATATGACAAGGTTTAGTTTAGATTTAGGAACTACTTATTGACAGAATAACCAGACGGTAATTAGCACTGGGTGATACTGACAAACTCAAAAATTTTGATATTTCAAAATATTAGACTAACAGGACACACTTTCAAAAATGTGTAGAAACATGAATATGATAACCACGTCTCTTTAACTGAGCTAGACCACTCAAACAGGACCATACAGGTAAGTTATTTAACTATAAAGTAGTCTTAAATTGTAACCTCAGAATACCAGAAATTTAGTAGTCTATACCAATATCAGTAAGAGTCCACACATCTCATTACCAATTCGATACCACGGTAAAAAACAAAAGCAAAACAATAAATCCCATGTACTTCCACATCCTCTCTTTATTACCATTTGCATACTGGTTTTAGCAAATTTATTATTAATCCTTGATGATCCTTCTCAAGATTCTCACCAAACATAACATTTTACGAGATTACATTTGAACACATCATAATAACTTTATAATTTACCTTTGCCCTATACTAATTTTTACTGAATAGAGCCTCCGTTAACATTAGCCATTAGCTCTTTTGTTTAGCCACCGGCTGCTAACGGCTAACGTTAACTAGCTCTCCTCCTGCCGATTTCAACACGGATAAGTAGTTCACATTGTAGCATTATCAGGGGAATTTTCTATCGAACCCAGGACAACAAGACTCTGTTAGTCACTTGTTACGTTTTCAGATTTTTTGTATCGACTTGGTACCGAAGGATTGGTTCTCGTGATATCCCTAGTCTTAAAGAGGACCTATGATGCTTTTGTGCTTTCCCTTTCCTTTAGTGTGTTGTATAGTTTTTTGTGCATGTAAGAGGTCTGCAAAGTTACAGAGTCCAAAGTCCACACCAAAGGGAGACAGAAACACTGCTCCTGAGCTGCCTGAAACGCCTTGTTTGAAGTCCATCCTATTCTTCTGTAACGTGGTGATGTCACCAAGTAACACACTTGCATAACACCTGAAACTAGAGGCTAGTTTGGCGCGCCCTCCAACAAAGCTAGTTAGAGTGGAGCTGGAGCTAGTATGTTTGTTCCTGTTTATTTGCGTACAGGTGTCCCCCTCTGCTTCAGTACTTAGGTAAAAAAATGTTGTATGCGTTCAGTCTGGGAAGCAGTTAAAAAAGCTCAGTGCTTTTGGCACAAATTGGGGGAAAGTTCTCATTAAAACTTTGTTTGGACTCTGGGGAAGCAGGAGACAGTAGCTTTCCAATGCCAGCTCATCACCGCTTGCCTCATTAAATGTTAAAGATGGCTCATCAATGCATCCTTTCCGCGGTCCAAATACACAGCACAAAGACACTGCAGCGAGATGAAAAGGCGAGGTGGAAGGAGCCAGCTTCCTGCTCCATAATGGAGGCATATTGGAGGACGGATGGAGAATGTGATCAGCCTGTTCATGTATGTGTTGTGTGTGTGTGTGTGTGTGTGCGCGTGTGTGTGTGTGTGTGTGTGTGTGGATGACCGTGCTGGTGGCCCCTTCGCCTCTCTGCCAGGCAGGCCTGGGGAGGCTTTGATGTGACAGAGGCAGTCCCTGTGAAGCACAGGTTTAACACTGTGATGCTGTGGCCGGGGATGCAGAGCCTGTCTCCACTAATCCTATTTCAATCACTCTCGCAGCCTCTTATCTCTGACTCCGCTGGCCCTCGGCCCTCCCTCCTCCTCACAAATCTTATCCTCTCTCTCTCTTTCTCTCTCTCCTAATGTCTCTTTACCATCCTCTCTGTTTCTCTTTCCTCCTCTGTATCCTTCATCTCTCTCCTTTTGTCACTCTCTTCCTCCTCCCTCCTAATAGGAATCCCATGGCAATCATTTTCTGATGCAACATCGGATCAACCCAAAGAAAAGGAGACGCCAGAAATGAAACCGCCTATAAAAAAACAGAGGCTTTATGAGCTATTTTAGGCTGATGAAAATGTACAAATTGTGGTGGATGTAAAACATGACAGCTGTCTGGGCACTGAAATGCGATAAAATTGAAGCTGAGCTGTTTTTTAAGAGGGGCAGCTGCATGCACACGAGTGACATCCCATCCAAGCGCTGCGTTTCTATCTTTTCTCGCTCTCTTGCCGGATGAAACGATCCAGGCGTGTTTCATTTCCGTCATCAGAGCTGGGAAAGTGAAGTGGCTCTTTTTCTGTATGTGGGCAGAGAGAGAGAGAAACTGGAGAGCTGGCCAGAACCGCAACACGTCACTGGATGGATGTACCACCCAAAGTGTGGAAGTGTTATGCTGAGACCCTTCCTTTCAGCCTTTGGACACAAACTACAAAGGCTTGTGACTGTGTGTCATTACACAACACAGCAATGCCTTTGAGCAGTAGGTAGATGAAACCTGAACTAGGATCTAAGACCGCTTCGTTCCATCTGTGCTCTCCGAAAGGTCTTTGTATATGAGCTTGGTGAGGTGTGTGTGTGTGTGTGCAAATTGTACTGTATCTGCATAAGACTGCCCGTCTGTACCTGCAGATGAAGACTGGAATGCAGCAGCCCATTCACACAAAATAATTTATGAATAACACGATAATGCGCAAGGCATTTAGCGTGCAGTCAGAACGCCTTTCTTGCATTTGGTGTATTTTGTGTACGCCATGTAGTCTGTACAAATATAGTATAAATATTAGGGCTTTCAAAGTTAACGCGATGATAACGCATTAATGCAAATTGGTTTTAACGCCACTAATTTCTTTAACACATCAACGCAACTTTTGATTTTTAGGTAGTAGCAGGCTCAGTTTTAAAGCTAGAGTGAAGATACTGGCATTATATGAAACTAAAAAATCTAAGGTACCAACCATGTCATACTAGCTTGTCGAGAAGGAGGTTAAATAACGCTACAAAATTTTGGAAAAGAAAAACTGGCATGGCCATTTTCAAAGGGGTCCCTTGACCTCTGACCTATATGTGAATGAAAATGGGTTCTATGGGTACCCACGAGTCTCCCCTTTACAGACATGCCCACTTTATGATAATCATATGCAGTTTGGGGCAAGTCATAGTCAAGTCAGCACACTGACACACTGACAGCTGTTGTTGCCTGTTGGGCTGCAGTTTGCCATGTTATGATTTCAGCATATTGTTTAATGCTAAATGCAGTACCTGTGAGGGTTTCTGGACAATATTTGTTATTGTTTTGTGTTGTTAATTGATTTCCAATAATAAACATAAACATACATTTGCATAAAGCAGCATATTTGCCCACTCCCATGTTGATGAGTATTAAATACTTGACAAATCTCCCTTTAAGGTACATTTTGAACAAAATGTGCAATTCACAATTTAATATTTTAATCGATTTACAGCCCTAATAAATATGCTACGCTCAGAGCAAGAGACGTAGGATAAAAAGCGAGAAAGACCTCTTATGGTGGGACTGCGGGCGTTACCATAGTTTTGTTACGTGGTACACAAAAGACATCTGAAAAACAGCATACAAATGACACGCAAAAAGCATAACATGCGTCCTCATGATGTGGAATATTCGTATAATGTTGTGCTATTTACACGCCTTCCTGTGAGACCAGGTTGAATATAGTACAGTATTTATACCATTTGAGTTCCCACTCTTTGAGGAAATAAAAAAAAAAGAAGAACAAAGAAAAAGAATGAAACCCATGCAGAGAGGCTTTACTGTGTTCAGCTGCGAGACTGAATTGTATAAAAGGCAGAAAACTCTGCTTCAGGCCTGTTCAGCACCTTTGGAGCACCTGTGCAGGCAGGTGCGGAAGGCACACTATGGAGAACAATAACTTCAATTTATCACCTCTTGTAGGCCTTTACGCAAAAAATAATTAGCAGAATGTAGATACTGTAAAAGGAGAAAAGGTGCTGCACTAAGAGTTCTACTCATGTAGGAACAGGTGCAGCAGACACCCACCATCCACATTTACTATCTGCACTGCGAAGCAAATATTATCCAGAGGGGTTTCATAGGCTTAAGAAGCACATTGTTTTATTGGAAAATGTGTAATGATTATACTAGTGCATTTGTCAGTAGCACAGAGCAGCATTCAAGTATATTATTTCTACCAATTAGTTCAGGTAGTGACAACCTTTACACCAATTTCAGCTGACGGAACAGTGATAATAAGTTTGAAGGATGAGCCAGTAATCTTGTTTAAGACATCAACTGTATGAAAGAAATGCTGAACATCTTTATAACATATGATGGATCATGACAGATAATAGTTTGTGTTTTCTTGCTTTCAAATGTGGAATAGGAAGGGCCAAGTCATCGCTGCTTTCTAGCCATTGGTGGGTGGATTAAGTATTTTATGTACTCCAGTCGTCGGTAAAAGTATTATTTGCACGTATAGTGACAATTCCACCTATTCTGCTAACACTCCAGATAACCTACAATTTCATAGGACGTGTTTTATTTTGTCAAGTCTTTGATGCTTACGCAAGAGACAGGTGTCACTGTGGCAGACGCACAGAGAGGACAGAGCAGAGGAAAAAAGAAACATGACTTCTTTATACTTTTATATCAAAGATAAAAAATGAGAAACAGGATATAAGAAAGGAGCACAATATGAAGAGGATGACAGGTAGAAATGGAAAATCTCAGACAAACAGCACGTACAAACACAATTGAGTGAGTCAGAAGAAGAAAGAGAGAGACGTTGTGTGAATTTTAAGTTTTGCATTTGTATACTATACGTGTATGCAGTATATGTGTGAGTAAGTGCAAGCCTCGTCACTGAGAATCAGTAGGAATCATCTGGCTGTGTAAAAAGCAGCGTGTGGCATTTGCCCTTGAAAGTCGTCCCCTGTCTTAAAGCAAGCTAACGTGTCCCACAGCTCGCACATCGCTGCGGCTCAAACAGAGGTCAGGCCTCCTGTCCACCGGGCATCTTTTTGGATGGAAATATTAAACAGATGTTTTCATGAAATGTTGTTGCTGCTGCAGTTGCTACGCGACTACTGGAAATCTGTATGGTAACCTTAAGCTTCAAATATATATATGTACGTGTATATTTTTTATTTCTAATTTTTTTGCACTGTTAAAACTAAAGACATGCTAAACTGAGAGCAGAGTCTGGGACACACTGTACAAAAGCAAAACTCTTGTTAGATTTACTAATCTCTGACTGAAATGACTGAATTTGTATTTTAAAGGGGACATATCATGCTCATTTCCAGGTTCATACTTGTATTTTGGATTTCTACTAGAACATGTTTACATGCTTTAATGTCCCAAAGAAACATTATTTTTCTCATACTGTCTGTCTGAATATACCTGTTTTCACCCTCTGTCTGAAATGCTCCGTTTTAGCACCTGTCTCTTTAAGCCCCCCTCCTGAAAAAGCCCAGTCTGCTCTGATTGGCTTGCGAGAAAACTATGGTGCACCTTTTCAAAGGTAGCTCTCAAGCTGTGGGCGATATAATCTAATTAGCCTGCATGTGACATGAGCCAAATCTGAATGGCTTGTTGAATCACATGTTTTGTGGTTGGTAGGCACTCCAGATCATAAACTGTATATAAGAAGTGGACGTAGTCACTGCAATGTCACCCATTGGTTTGTGGACTACTGTTTTGATGCCTCAAGTTCAGTATTTTGGCTGTCGCCATCTTGGTTTTTGCCCGTCGCCATCTTGTTTTTTTGCAACCAGAAGTGACACAAGAGGGTGGAGCTAAGTACAACCAAACGCTGAAGAAGACATTTTCAGTCAACCAAAAATGTTCTAATTAACTTTTATGAACTGAAAACACACGGTGAAAGGGTTAAAGCTCTAAGACGAAAACATGGACAACTCCCAGACCGGACAACGTCATGGTAGCGACCTGACAATCGCAAGGTAGCCCCGCCCTAAAGCATACCCTGCTTTATGGTCTATTTGACTCTAAATGGGACTATAATAATGAACATCATGCTGTATGGAAGAAGACTTGAAACTAGCGATTGAGACCATAAACTCATGTTTACAATGTTTACTGAGGTAATAAATCAAGTGAGAAGTAGACTCATTTTCTCATAGACTTCTATATAATCAGACTTCTGTTTGCAACCAGAGGAGTCGCCCCCTGCTGGCTATTAGAAAGAAAGCAAGTTTAAGGCACTTCTGCATTGGTTTCACATTTCAGACCCGGAGGTTTCCCACTGCTCCAGATCCTCAAATGTATGTGCAGAGGCACTAAAAATTTAATTTTTCATGATATGTCCCCTTTAAAGGGACTATTTGTAACTTTGTACGCGCATAAATGTAGCGGGTCGTCACACATGCGCGTTCGCATATGCGCGCTCGCGTGTGGCTGGAGCCTCGTCTCCGCTGCCTGCTCTCCTTCACTCAGAATGCTGAGAATATCTAGTGAATGAACAGGGGACGTTTGTGCAGAAATAAATTCTGCAGTTCCTCCAGACCAACAGAGGTTTCCCGTGTCTTGTGAAGTGACGGAGCTCTACAGAGAGTTACGTTACCCTCTCGTTACCGACCGGGTGCCGGTGTCTCCTCTGCTCTCTCCGGCTGCGGGCGGAGAGAGCAGAGGAGACACGCTGCAGAGCCCCGCTGACTCAGCCTGCACTTAGGCAGGAAAAGCCAACACTAGGATCAGATCTAAATCATGTTCATGGAGAGACCTTCATCTGGTCAGCTAACATTACTGCCATGCAGCTGAAATATAGAGTGATATTGTGGTTTTAGCTGACGTGTGTCGCCTCACTGTTTTGAGCGATGCTCGTTCAGGTATATTTAGAGCGAGCAAGCGCGAGCCCGACGCTGACTTTCGTTGATTTCACGGCCACAGGTGTCGCTGTTAAGAAGCATTTCTGAAAGTTACAAATAGTCCCTTTAATTGTTTACTAGCAACTTTCAAAATTTCAAATCTCAAGACCGAAACAGTGGGGAGGACAAAGGGTACCAAGCACTCATAAATCAAAGACATTTTTAGAGACTTGTTAAAGAAGAAGAAGAAGGCAAAAGAAAACAACAACAAACAACAAAGATGAAAGAAAAAAAAGACTGAAATTCGGAAAAGACACAGAGACAAAGAGATGAATACAACAACGGAGGGACGCAGTGGGAGGAATAAACAGAGGAGGGCCAAACTATCCTGATAGACACCTGGCAGGGAGCAGAGCAGCTGTTCAGTCCACCAGCTCTGAGTTGATATCAGTGAATTCTTCTCATGACCTCTGAGCCTCTGAGCTGACAGACTGGTGGTAATGGCCTTTATCTTTATCCCAGCATGGAACTGGATGGAGACTGTGACACGTTTTAGCAAAGTGAGTCCAAAGTCGACCCCGGTCTTCAGCACAAAACTTGTTTGTTGGATCAAAGCTGGCTGGCGTGGTTAATGAAATCACTAGAACGACTTGTCAATATTATTTATGGTAAAGCATTCCACATTTTAAAGGATAATGGTGTCCAAATTATAAAAGCATAACGGTATAAATATCAAAACATTGTGTTGGCAAGCACGAGCGGCAATAAATCAAAAAGCTTCAACAAATTGGATAATTCCTTTTTTGGATTCCGCTCTCTATCTTTTTCTTGGCAGAATTTCACCCTTGATTTTTTTAGGTGCTGGGATTCCCCCGTGCTTTGTTGGCAGGTTTGTGGTAAACTGCCAAATATGTACTTTCAAACCTTTAACGTCTGTAAATGTGGGAAGCATCTTGGAACGGAAAGGTAATACGGTCTGAAGTGGTTGCTTTCTTTTCTTATTTCCTGTACTTCAATAAATGCTACATTCATGGGGCAAAAAAAGACGTTGGCAACACCGCAGAACTTCAAGTATATTTAGACATCATACAGTATGTATAATCTGGTTGACTAAAACAACATAATCAACATTCATTTCCTACAGATTTGAGTGGCCGCAGTACTTTGGCCAGAGTGTCATCGCACCCGTCTGTTGAAGTTGGCGGCGGTCGCTCTCTGTGGTCATTAGTTGTCATCAACTATTCTGATTTAAATTTTTCCTTATTTCCCTGCTGATGCGATTTCTTTTCATGAGCATTCATTTTACCTGGCAAGTGTGAAATGGATGACAAGTTGATTAGAACCATTCAAACTTTCCCTCCTCCCCACATAATGGGAATAGATTATAGCTGCGAGCAGCAACACGGCCACCGGGCTCCAGGCAGGCAATTTATAAGAGGAAAAGAAGGTGATTTAAAAGTTTTAGCATGTGTTCGGAATTCATTGTAGGAGAGTTAAATTTAAAACACTTTATCTTCGCATTAAAGGGATTTTCAATAAAAGAGAGTTTTAAAATTCAGATAGCCTCCGTCAGGTAAATGGTTCCCACAATTTAGTCTGTGTCACATCGGATGGGACTGGATCAATCTGCTAAATCTGGTCTATTTGTATTCCTTTGAATTTAGTCCATTTATGTCTCGCTGTGCAACTTTCTCATGAATAATCAATTACCTGTTATTTATCATTAAATCGATAAAAAACTCAATTTTGTTAAAATCATACATTTCAAGATAAATTGAATTAATTTAACACACTTCCCCACATAGATCAGGAACATAATGTATGGGCTTTAATAAGAAAGAAAAAATACAATTTTGGTGAATCTGTTTTTGTTCAGGTGAGTTTTAGTAAAAAGACAGACAAGAAAGTAACAAAGAAAGAAAATGACAAGTAAAGAGAGAAAAGGACATACAAAAGTCAACACTGTCAGCACTGTCTTCACAATAGTGAGTCATCAACCAAAGTGTAGACACAGGTCAAAATAACAAGAGTGCATGCCAATGCTGAAACTGGTATAAAGCCAGCAGTGCCACAAACAAAAATTGACTTTGAGCGTTCTCAAAGGTGGTCAAACTGTTTTCAAATGCAGCACTGTGAAGAAATGCTAGCACATCTACTGCAACTAAAGGTTACGCTAATCCAACTTCAAATTTTGTACGTTTTTGTATATTTTGCTAATGTTGCCATCGTTTTTATTGTATATATTGTGTGTCTAACTTCTCCGTTTGTAATGCTTTGCATGTAGTTTATATCACCTATATACGTTTTTGTGTGCTTTGCTAATGTTGCACATTGCTGTTTTTTATGTACAGCCCTTTGAGGCATGCTTTGTGATATTGGGCTTTAATAAACTTTGACTTGACACGACTTTTGACTTATTTGTTTTCAAAATAAAGGCTATTTTTCTGAGCTGCAGGCATCAAAGACAGCCGTCTTTAGACTGATTTGGATTAGATATGGATATGGATCAGCATTAATGTTAATTAATTTTGTCAGCTATTTTTTTTATTTAATATTAGTCCTTCATCAAATGTCCTTGTCAGTTTTTATCATATCTCATCGTCAACCTCATCCTGCTTTTTGGTCAAGTCAAGTTTTAGTTGACTAAAAGTCTGAGCATTTTAGTCTCATCTTAGTCAAAGAAAACCATAACTATCTTAGTATAGTTTTAGTCATGAAAACTGCTGACATTTTAGTCAATCTAGATGAGCCAAAATATCACCTTGTTTCTTTCTCCCAAGCCCTGTTGTTGTCATTGGAAACTTTAACTAAAGTTAGTAATTTACTCCGAGTCCTCCTGACTGTGTGTTCCATGAATATTCAAGGTGGAAACTTTCCATGGGAATTAATGGGAATTTATGGGAATTACCAAGAAATGACCGGAATAAAATGGAAATATAGGGGCTATTTGCTCAGGCTGTATTTACCATGTCACATGCAGATAGATAGAAACAGACATAATCCATTTATTTGTCAAACACATACAATGTGAAATGTGCCATGTGGTGAGTTAACTAGCAAGTTAACTAATGGAGAAAACTTACTTTGCAAAATGTGAGCTGACAATGTGGGCTGTGTAAAACAAAGAAATGTTTTATAATAAAGAATGAATGGAAATAGATTAATTAAAATTCCTCAATTAGCTGCAGCCCAATCAAGCTACATCCCACATGGTAGCAGCTGGCAACATCAGAAGGTGTTAACAAGTTACAAACTGTGTACTTTGCTTAAGGCTACTATCTTCTGGTTCGTTGAAATATCAAAATATAATATGTATTCACTCCACTAATAATATTAATACTTACATGAAAGCATGTTTGGCTCAGACAGTGCAGTAGCGTTGGCAGTAGTTTGCACAGCTAGCTGTTTCTTCCTGTCTTTATACTAAGCTAAACTAACCGGCTGCAGATTGTAGCTTCATATTTTAACGGACAAATATAAGAGTGGTATCAATCTTCACATCTGACTTTCAAACATTTCCCAAAACCTCAAGCTATTCTATAAACACCTCTCTATCTCATGGTCACCTTCAGGAGATCTAAGTCGGTACTCTGCCTTGGAGAAGATGTGGATTGTTGTGCTCCGTTTGTTCGCTTGACCCTGTCACCCAGCTGGACTCTAACGAGCAGACTGGGATGCCTGGTTTCTTTGTTCATTTGTTTTATTCAATCGTAACTCTTATACTTTCTCTAAAAGAAATGATTTTAAAGATGAGTAATGTTATTTTCTTCTGTAAGCTCAGAACTCAGAAGACAGTTAAGGCAGGAAAGACGTTCCTCACAGAGACACGATGTCCTCAGACTGAGCCTGGGAAAGTGAACTACACACTGGTAGTGTGTGTGTGTGTGTGTAACCGAGAGTGTGCATCAAGAAAAGACAAGACAAACAGTAAGTGACGGAAAGAAGCATTAGCCTGTTGTTCTGAGCTAGTTACAATCTCTCTCTCAAACACACACACACAGACTACAGTCTCCTTCAGAGCCAGCCTTGCAGAATAGGCCCTGTTTGTTTGGAAGTGTCCAACTTGTCAAACCCTCATGCCATGCTGTCTGACACGCACAAATGAACACATCTCATCTGCGCTGCTGCTGCTTCTTCTGCTTTCTAGATACTGCTTCAAATGAAAGGGAAAGTTAGTAGAGGGACGTGGGGAGGAGGGGAGGATGGAGAGTTAAAGTCAGAGAGTCCACAGATCCCAGGTTTTTGTCCCATAACGTCAATCAGTCTTTGTACCGGAGACTCTGCTGAAGCTTAAAAACTGTCCTCCACTGTACGACTAGAGTCCAATAAAATCGAAGCACAGGGGGGGAGTGGAGGCAGAGAGGAGTGTTGCACAGACCAGCATGTTACGGCAACAACTGGATTGGTTGCTATGGTTTTTAGTATTAGTTTCTGGAGGCCACATGAGGTGAAATGCAGCCAACCACCCAGAAAATGTGACTGTTTTTAAAGGACTGTGTGCGTATTCTGTGTGAATCTAAGCCCTAAAGTCACACTAAATAAGCAAAATCACTAAAAACGCTGTTCAAGAGAATTCTTGTTAGAGCATTAACTGTTAACGGAGTCAGCTTCAATGTGAAAGTGGAAGAGAAGTTCTTTCCAGCCTCTAAATAGGCAAACTGTCTACATGTCATGTATACAGTAATGGGGGGATAAATAATTCAAAAAACCAGCCTGAGGCCAAATCAGCTTCTTCGCTCGCCCTTGCTCTGAAATCGATGTTTGGGGAGGAAAAAGGAGTTGCATTTAAGTCAGCCGGAGCAGAGAAGTGGTGAGATTAACATAATGAAGAGATGTGAGGGAGCAGATGAGAGAGAGAGAGAGAGCGTCACAGAGGATAACACTGAGAAAGAGAAAGAGCGGAGAGAGAGGAGAGTGGAACAGAAAAGGAGGGCAGTGAGAGAGCGAGAAAGGCGTTCACACATAGAACAAGTGGGTATATGGAGAGTTGCGGTTCCAGGAACAGCAGATGCTTCTACTCAGCGTGAAGCTGGAGCTGTAGGAGTAGTTTAGTTTGAGCATTCCTGCGGCTGTCTCGCTACTTTTCAGAGGTTAAGCACCACTATCTCTTTATGCCAGCGAGTGACGCACAACTTGACAACAGGGTCGACTAGAGGAGGGTGTGCTAGGGTTGAGAGGGGGCAGAACAGGGATTACAGAAAGACAGGTGGAGAGTGGATATTATGCAAAAGAGAAATACAGGATTCAGAGAGAAAAAAGCTTGGATTAGATCTCGACCAATACTGGAATTTTCTGACCGACACCAATATATCTAATCTAATCTCTAATCTCTAAAACTTGGTTATTAAAGAGTAATTTAACAGCATGCTGAAAAAGCAGTGATTAATTGTCCTCTGGCTAAAAATTTCTATTTCACATGGGTGTGGTCAGAGGCGTGCTGTAACCACACCCAACAGTGATGTCACCGTGTACCGACACACCCTAGGAGTACACTTCTACATCACTGCAGGAAGGTGAGAAGTTAAACTAGCGGAGGTCAGCAAAAAAAGTTGCTCTTTGTGACTAAAATATGTCAGCCGATTAGATTGTCATCAGGTCATGAGATGTGCATTATCAGTGTTTATGAGCCTCATAGATGTGGGTTAGTAGGGCCCTGCTACACCCACTAGTAGGTTTTGTCATCTATTCACATGGTCGATAATGGAAAGAAGGAATAAAAAAGAAAGATTAAAAGAAGACGACGGCGACCTCCCCGCGACCCTGAAGAGTATAAGTGGTTACAGATAATGGATGGATGGATGGATGGACAGCAACCTCTAGCAACCGTAGTAATTATGACTGAAGCAAAAGTTCATATGGCGTGGAGGTCGCAGGCAAAGGATGGGACGCAAAACACGTGTTTTCACCTGGGAGACCGGGGTTCACACCTGTGTGAAACCAACAACGTGTATTTGTCTTTGTGTTCACAAGTGTTAAGTTTCACTTTCACTTTTGAAACGTAGTTATTTTAAGTCAAAACACAATGTTTTTCCCTTAACTTAGCTAAGTGTTTTTGTTGCCTAAACCTAAAGAAGCTGTTTTGTTTGTGTTCACAACGTGACGATTCATTTGGTTTTACAACGTGTTAGAACATGTTGCTTTTGAGTTTGGCTTTCATTTTTACAACATAGTAGGTGTAGTAGATTCCTAATGACAACTGAATCGGTTGCAGATGTACTGGAATACTTTAAAGTTGAAAAAGAAACTTGTCAAAAACTTAACACAAAGAGCAATCAACTATCAGCAAACCCAAAAATGGTAATTGGTGGTTAGTATGATAAACATTAAGGTTACATTAGGTTTTATTCATCTTGACCTTTTGGCATTTTTGTAATGGTGTAATGGCGTGTTGTAATGATCTTTTGGCCTACATATATGGAAGTCCCAACCTGTTTGCTATATGCTAAAATGTGAGGTAAATACTTGTCGATGTATCTGTCCAGTACAGTTGTACTGATGGAAGGGGAGATGGAAAATGTGGGACTTTGATGCTGAACTGGAGCGTTTTTGCTCATAATTCTTCCTCCCTCTGTCAGTTTTTTTGAAACAGAGCCATGGGACATGCCGACTCTGATAGCTAGACAGCTAATGTCAACACTGGACCTCAGAGAGTCATTAGGGATAATGTGGCGCTGCTGAGTGCCTGGGCCTCAGCTCCATAAAAACAGGTGGTCCCAGGGTCACCCCTCCTTCCCTTCCCCTCACCTCCTCTACTTAGCATACCGTATGGCTCCCTCCTCTCCCTTCTCCAGCTCCCCCTCCACCGTTCCCCCAGCACACACGGGAAAGGTTATTTGGACAATCGGTGGTGATTAGCTCTTGATTTGGCTCACTCTGTTCGTTTGATCAGACCGTGGCATGGGAGCGAAAGCCAGCGCGACTGAGGGGGCGCAGCTGTGGCTCGGCCACGACTGAAATTGGGTGAGGAGAACCAGAAGGAGAAGGAGGGAGGAAGCAGATGAGAAGGAGGTAGAAGAGGGTGAAGAGGAGGAGCGAGGAGTTGGGGATTTAGGGACCTCCAGGGTCCTTTGCTTTCTTGGCAGTTTGAGTTATGGATTCAGGCTGCTGGCAGAGAAAATGTGAACTGCTTTGTCCCTGTTATTCCAGGTGTGGGCCCTCGTAAAAGAAAAAAAATACATTGCGTTCTTCCTTTCAACCTTTCATCCAACAACCTGCTTCCATCCTCTCTAAACCTCTCCTGGGTGGTGAATTGCAAACAAGAAAAATGTAGGTACTGGCTAATAGCTGGCTGGTGAATCAGGTTATAAAGTCTGCTTTGCCCTAAAGTGTTTGGGGGCTTTGTTGGCTGCACTGATCGTCAGGTTGGACGGGCTTGGTGTTGGGCTTAGGGTTGGCCCAGTGCCTCAACCTGGCTGGTTAGGCCAAGGAATTTTTCTCACAGTAACGGCTGTTGCATCCATCCATCCATCCATCCATCCAGTCACACAGCCAGCCAGGCAAGTGGGAAGGCCTCTCACTATATGGGTGTTTAGCCAACAAATCCCCACTCCACTCCTTTGGCCTCTCCTCTACGCCCATATATCAGGCTGACGGCTGCGGAGAACCCGACATCCAGCCAGCTGAATAAAACAGAGATTAAGCACCCACCCGAATCCATTTAATTACTCGTTCAACAGCTCTCGGCATGCAGCTCCAACCGCTGTGAGAACTTTGGAGTTCTTCACTCTTTACTTTTTTCTCCCAGTGACCACAGGGAGGTTGAAGGAGGTGGCCGGTCACAAAGAAATCTTGGCCTTGGTAACTCAAGTAATCGCTGATTCAGTTGTTGTTAACTGCATGTTTGTGTGTCTGCAATTTAAGGCTCGGTTACCAGGGTGTGTAAGGCTGGGAACTGAAGCCAGATGGAGTAGACTGTTTTAACAATGACATCATGTAGAAGGCAGCATCCCCAAATGTTTGTTTGTTTATTTTTTGCAGTAGTGTCTTCAATGGTAGGGATGCATCTTTTAAGTCAGTAATCAGTAAATTACTTATTATTGATGAAATAATATAGAATCAATACCAGGGCTGTGTATTGGCAAGAATCTAGCGATACGATATGTATCATGATACAGGGTTTGCGATTCAATATATTGCGATTGCGATTAGGGCTGTGTCAAAGTTAATGCGATAATGAGGTGTTAGCGCAAATTCAAATTTGTAGTGGGCTCAGTTTTAAAACTAGAGTGAAGATACTGACATCATATGAAACTAGAAAACCTAATGAATCCATTGGTACCAACCATGTCATACTAACTACTACTATACTAAAGCATGCATATTTTCCCATGTTGATAAGAGTATTAAATACTTGACAAATCTCCCTTTAAGGTACATTTGGAACAGATAGAAAATATGCAATTAATCGTGATTAACTATGGACAATCCTGGGATTAATCAAGATTACATATTTTAATTGATTGACAGCCCTAATTGTGATATATTGCGATACTGTAAGCAATGCGATATATTGCGTTTTTTTAAATCTCATTTTAGGAAAATATTTAGAGTATAGATAATGCACCACCATATTCATAAAGTCTGAGTAAAATGTTTACCTTTGTATACTATCAGAACAGTGGGATCTGCATTTGCATTCATCACAGTCCCTGTAACATCCAACATAATAGCTCTACTTTGAGCACATCTATTTGCAAATGTAATAAAGTATTGACCGAGCTAGTTTTTGCATGTTAACTATTAATTAAATATAATCAATACAGTGTTTTTGAGAATCGATACAGCATCACAAAACATAAAACACTGACCAAAACGAGCAAACAGTTAAACAGATTTGATGTATTTGTTCAAATCTAGAAATAGAACTTGTGTGTTTCTGTGTTTTAAGTGAGAACTGTGAACTTTGGGAGGCTGGGAGGCCTTGATGAGGGTTACTGAAATTGCGACAGGATCTTGGCAATGAAATATTAGAGCTCACGAGGACGGGGGTTACAACCACAGTGGACGGCATTTATTTTTTTGGCACCTCTCAGGCGGAGTACGACAGCCTCCAATCAGCAGCCACGATATGGCCCTCTGTCAAGAATTCGTCAGTTTGGCGGCAGCATGTTTGCTTTTGAGATAGTGGCGAACTGGGGCGGCAGGAGCTGCTTTTCAATGAGTTTACACAACAAAACCCAGGCCCTCGGCCCCATCAGCTCTCCGAGGGCCAAGAGGAGGAGGCGCTGGGTGCTGCTGGAGGAGGACTGGGGGGAAAAACCTGAGGGGGACCCAGGGTGCTGCAGACTGCAGAACAGTCGCATTATGACCTTTTCTGGAATGCTGCCACCCGCCTGCCACTGAAACACAGTCTGGCTAATTAAAGTTTCAGTGGCATTGGATTTTCACTGGCACAGCACCTCGGGCAACCTTGGGGGCTCTTAGGCAGGCGATACACACAGAGGGAAGGACGGGAGATATAAGAAGAGAGAGAGAGAGAGAGAGGAGCCGTGGAAACAGTTGAACAAGAGGACAGCCACTAAAGGGCAGCAAGGCGGCACATCCAAGCAATAACAGACAAAGTCAGTGGCTTTCCATAACGCACGGGAGAAGAGCTATATATTAGAATGCAAATCTACAGTCACAAACATGCTGGGTATTTTACATAAGCTCCGACATGGTTTGCCCTTCCAAATAGTTACGCTCTAAATATTCAAGATCATATGGAATTAGAAATGAAATTGAAACTGTCCGACTCTGTACATCTGGGTGAATGCGAGAGCTAAGCGAAGAGATGTGCAATGTCAAAACGCTGAGTGCTTTTCCAAATCTTATCGGGCCGCCTCTCAGGCTAATGGAATTTTGATGGGTCAGTATCAAGAATAAATGCATGACTTATGACACGGCTACCGGGAGCATTACCAAATATGCTGGACAGCATGTTCTCGTCTCCAAAGGATCATTGAATAATTGGCTGCGTTTGACCAGGACATTTCTGGAAATATGGCCAAGAAGAGGTTATGCAACCAGACAGACTCGCTCATGGCCTGCATTTCACAATCCACTGGCCTTGTCTCCATTAATGATCTTGACCCCCTTTTTTCACCATTTTAGAAGTGAAAGGGCCTAATGGAGCCGAACAAAGCTGCTTGTGTGTGTCTGTGTGTGTCTGTCTGTGTGTGTCTGTCTGTGTGTGTCTGTCTGTGTGTGTGTGTGTGTGTGTGTGTGTGTGTGTGTGTGTGTGTGTGAGAGACAAAGACACTGAGAGAAAGAAAGCCCCTGTGACTGTGTGTTACAGCTTGATGAGGTCTTGGTCTGTGATTCCTGGGGGAGGTGGTCCAATCTAAGCTTTATTAGGCCTTATTGAGCTGTGTGCAGGCAGGTGTGTGTGTGTGTGTGTGTGTGTGTGTGTTTTCTCTATCAAGAACATTTGGCAGAGCTTTATGAGCACCTTTGTGTGTGTGTGTGTGTGTGTGTGTGTGTGTGTGTCTCTAAAATACACTCAGTTGGTAGCAGTTTAATGGGGTGTGTTCAAGGTAATGTACATGGATTCTTCTTCATTATTTTACTTTAGTTTGATCAGTTTGGCATTTAAAGGTTGGGTCGGTGATCTTGAGAAACTAGCGAGAGTATACTATATTTTAAAAAAATGATCCAAACGAAAAACCGAGCTCAATGTTGCCAACTCTTTTCCAATGACAGTAGCTAGCAGCACCAGCTCCAAAAATCCCTAAATCTAGCGAGAAAGTCGCCAAGTCAGCAACACTGACGGCCCGTCAGATCAGGCCTCCCTCCAAAGCCACTCCCCCAAAATGATCAATAAGAACATAAACATATAATGAACATGAACGGCGAACATGGCTATTGTAAGTACTCACAGCTGTCAAACTAGCAGCTTGTGGAACTTAGGAGTCTGGTGATGCGCAATGAGTGCACGGGCAGAGTGCACGCAGGCCAGAAACCCTCACAGGTTACTACATTTAGCATAAAAAATATGCTCAAATCATAACATGGCAAACTCAAACCCAACAGGCAACAACAGTTGTCAGTGTGTCAGTGTGCTGACTTGACTATGACTTGCCCCAAATTGCACGTGATTATCATAAAGTGGGCATGTCTGTAAAGGGGAGACATGCCAGTTTTTCCTCGCAAAAATGTAGATAACTTTGGAGCGTTATTTAGCCTCCTTCTCGACAAGCTAGTACGACATGGTTGGTACCAATGGGTTCCTTAGGTTTTTTAGTTTCATGGGTTACCAGTATCTTCACTCTAGCTTTAAAACTCAGCCCGCTACAACCTACAAATCGCACGTTGTATTAATGCGTTACGGAAATTAGTACCATTAAAACCAATATGCGTAAACGCGTTATTATTGCGTCAACTTTTGCAGCCCTGTTGTTCACCTTAAATATCTTGCGATACTTTATACTTTAGAAATATACACAGATACATGAGAAGAAAGGTAGACTAGTTGTTTGGTCTAGTTAAGCAAGTGACTGATTCTCCATCTACACAATGAGTCTGTTTTGGGCCAGGCGAGCTGACTACAGTACGACTGGGGACCAGGTGGACCAGCTTTGATTGACATTTGACTTGGCTGTTAGCTTCATGGTTTGATGCCCATGAGCTACAGGCACTGTAAAACGCTCCAAATGCAGATTGGTTTTCCATCTTGTTTAAGTACAACAACTTCTACACAAAATGTCTCTTGTGTCTCCAGTCTGTCGGCTATTTATTCAGTTAGAATAGTTACAGGGACTTATTTAGACTGCGAATAAGCACATAAAGGTTTTCCCTCTACATGAAACATCTTTATCACTTTAAACTTGAGATATTGTTTCTATTAAATGCTTTTAAAGAGGGCAGTTTAAATCAGTACCACTATAAGAACTACAGAATTAATTTAACCTTTGCCCATAATGGTTATATTAACTTTCCCACAGAGGAAAAATGACTAAATCATTTGTTACTGGAATATACGGAAAGATTAATATAGAAACTCAAAGTTTCCACATTAAATAAATTAAAGTGGAGGAGATTTATGTTTGCTTTATCATGAGGTGGGTGCTGGAGAAATATATAAAGGCATACTGTGCACCATGTACTGCTAAAAGCATACAGCCATGAGAAACACATCATGGCCAATTACACCCCGTAGTGGCATTGACCAGTGTGACAGGGGAACCTCTGTGTTTAACTGTACTCACGGTTGGCAGAGTTTGATGAGGTCCTGGTCGGTGGTCCCAGGTGGCAGGCCTCGGATATACAGGTTGGTCTTACTCAGCTGCTCCGCCCCTCCCTGGCTGCAGCTGTTGGTGCTAGGGCTGGGAGGAGCCATGGGATGAGGGGGTGGAGCATAGGGCTGCTGGGAAAAGAGAAGACAAAGAGAAGAAAGATTTAACACAAACAGCTTAAAGATAGGTTTCACTTTTTAAGACATGGGAGGATAAATGAAAGAGTTAAAGGGATAGTTTGGGTGTTTTGAAGTGGGGTTGTATGAGGTACTTATCCATAGTCAGTGTATTGCCTACAGTAGATGATGGTCAGCACAAAATATTCCAAATATAGTGTACACCTAAACTGATATTTATTTTTTTAGGTGGCTAAAATACATTTTGCTGCAGCCCTGTCCACAGCAGTACATTGTTTTGCTTCCGTGCGGTAACTCCTGTCTGTTTCTCCAAACTGGAGGCGTGCCGACCGCCATCTACTGTAGGTAACACACTGAATATGAATAAGTATCTCATACAACCACACTTCAAAACACCCAAACTATCCCTTTAAAAACACTGAGAGGTGAGGTGTGAAAAAATGAAATATCTGAGACAGCAGAGGAAAGTGTGAGAAGGAGTGGGAACAGTATATCTTTTGAAGAAACAGCAGGCACAGTCAGTTCAACGTCATTGTAACTATGAGAGTAGACATTTTAAGGCGGCTGCGAGGCTGAGAGGAGACGAGATCAGGGACACTAAGAGATGAAAACATTCAAATCAACAGCAAATATTAATGAGTAAAATTTCAACATTTAACCTCAGCCTCAAATATGAAGAATACTACATTCTCATTAAGAGTGGAGGAAAAAAATGGAAACAAATTTGCATGGCAATATTGCATCGATACATAGACGTCAAATAGCGATCTTTTATTATATAAACTATTAACCTCTTCACAATCCGACGTAGTAGCTAGAGTGGTACTGGCATCATATCAAACTAGAAAACCTTAGGAATTGATCGGTACCGTGTCATGTTAGTTTGTCGGGAAGGACGCTAAATAACGCTCCAAAGTTACACTAAATTTTGGCGAGGAAAAATTTGCATGACCATTTTCAAAGGGTTCCCTTGACCTCTGACCTCGAGATATGTTAATGAAACCTCTGAGATGATCAGAGTGAAAACTGAGTCTTATTAGATAAAACAGATGTTGACGAACTGCATAATTTGTATTTGAAAAAAGGTAATAAATTACAATATATCGCAATACCGGTATATCTTATCGCAATTCTACTACTATAGCATATCGCAAAAATGTTTAAAATCGCAATAAGATCGTATTGTGACTTAAGTATCGTGATAATATCCTATTGTGGGGCCTCTGGTGATTCCCACCCCTAATACTCATGTGGAAAAAGGTCTGTACAATGACGGATTAGACGACACATTCTGTACTGTACACTTCTTCCACTTTGTGTCACCGACCTTTATACAGTATATTGCAATGGATTGCATCTGAACCGTCAGTGTGCAGGTTTTTTTTTCTAAATATGCGACTGGAGTCAAGAGTGCAAAGCCTTTCTACATTTTCTATTTTAAGTAAACATTTCACCACGGTGTCTCTCTGAAATTAGGGTTCATAAGGCTTCCAACAGTTTTAAATGATGGCAACTTGCTGCTTACTATTCATACCCTCAAAACCAATTCCATTACACTGTAAAACAATTTACACCTCGGAGGGTGTGCTATCTCGACGCAGTAATCCTCTCAAGCCCATTTCATAAACACCTCAATACGAACGTCTCTTTCCCAGTATAATCTCTATCTTCTAAAATGTATTCGAAATGCTTTAGATGTGTGATTTCTTTTTCTCCCTCCCTCTCCTTCTCCTCCCCTGCCTGTTGTGCTGTTAGTGTAGATTTATGGTGTAGGAGTCAGGGCCCCCTGCTCACAGCCCATTTATATCTCTATTGCAGGGACACTGCACATAGTGACAGGAAGGGAGAAGCAGGGGCCCTGTGGGCATGAGGGGGAAGAGAGAGAGAGAGGGAGAGAGAGAGAGAAGCACTAGAAGAGAGAAAGAAACGATGCACACTGCAATAAAGTAAGTGAGTGATGGATGAAACGGAGGAAATAAAAAAAAGTGGTCAGGGAGAGAGGGGAACATGACTAAATACCAGCAGCAACTCCAGTTAACCATCTTAACCCCTTATCCTCCCCAGAGAGAACCTAAAGACCCCATGCCATGCCGTGGAAACACACACAGTTAAACACGCACACACACACACACACACACACACACACACCATTAGCCCTCCGATCCGCCCCACACGTTAGCAGCGGCTGCCGAAGCATGGCTGATTTGATGCGCTATTTTAAGCGTGTGTGCCATGCCAGCGTGTTGCCTCCCACTCCTCAGACAAAAGAGCCGGGGTCCCTGGAGCGTGAAGAGAGAGAGCCAAGTCCATCAATGGACGGCCAATTACCACGCTGAGCTAAGTGGAACTGATGGGCAGCCACTCGCTGTGCCGGACACACACGTACTGTACACACACGGCTATACACACACACACACACACACACACACACACACACATGACCACGTGATGACACAGAAACACCTTTTGTACACGGAAGCCAAAACAGCCATCGCACCATCCGGCCAGAGCTGTTTTAAATCCTCCGGAGTCAACTTCAACTGGACTTTCATGTAATTCGAGACAAATCTCAAGTGGAGTCCCGGACTGTAGTCCGTGTCCATGTCAGATCACAAGTCTTCATAATGAGAGTAGTCATTGTCTTGATGAAAGGCTGTCAGGCCTCTGAATACTAGAGCGGCAACGATTAAGCGATTAGTCGATTCGTTGTCAACTATTAAATTAATCGGCAACTATTTTGATGATAGATTAATCAGTTTGAGTAATTTAAGAAAAAAAGGCACAGTTCTCTGATTCTACCTTCTTAAATATGAACATCTTCCTGGTTTCTACTCCTCTATGACAGTAAACTGAATATCTTTGAGTTGTGGACAAAACAAGACATTTGAGGACGTCATCTTGATCGACATTTTTCACTATTTTCTGACATTTTAGAAACCAAACAACTAATCTGTTGATTATTTTCTTGATTAATCGACAATAAGAATAATCTTTAGTTGCAGCCCTACTGAATACTGACCATGAAAACGCCTTGACGTGTGAACATTTCGCTTTCGAAGCTGTTCATAGCTTTTTACATGAATCAGACCATTTAACTCCTTAATTAAAAATGCATGATGTGTGGCTTTGTTAGGCCTGTTGTTGTTAGAGTTAAGGCTGTTACACACATCAATAAACTTTTTCTGTTGTTTTTGTCATGAGTACTTTCACACAGAAGGCAAGTATTAGGCTGCGGTAAAGCGGCGTAATTTGTTTTCGAAACGATGTCGATTTTCTGAGCTTTCGCAAATAAAGGCATCAACCAATCACATTGTGCGGGCTGAGTTGCACTTATATGTATGAAACAACAACTCCGAGGCTCCGGAGTCTGAACCAGGACGGCAAACTTTATTACACTTTTCAACTTTGACAAAGGCAGCGCAGACCAGATCAACTTCTTCCGCTCTTACCTTTCACAATAAAAGCCCTAGACATATAATATTCACAGGCGAATATTTCTCAATTTCATGTTGTTTATTCGCCACGCCCCTGATGTGTAAAGGCCTTTAGGCACAGCCCTGTGGCTTCAGGGTATAGATGTCAACCATAAACCACAACATCCTCCGTTCAAATCCAGCCAGCCTTTGTTGCATCTCTCTCCCCCTCATTTCCTGTCCTCTCTCTCCACTCTCGCTTTTATAATAAAGAAAAGTTTGTGGTTTGTCGTCATGTCTTTACTCACGTAACTTCAATCCCACAGCGGTAAAGTTCAGGTCTAAAGTTGCAATTTTTCTGACTTAAGTCTGACTCAACTATAACTTTGATCGCCAAACACAGACGCACAAACTCCACTTTGCCCCCCTCCTCCAGCAGATTGGGCCTCACACTGCTTTGGTAGCCTTGGTTACACAGGCTAAAATGAAAAAAAAAAAAAAGCACAACTAGTCATCCGGTCACTCACGTTTTCATGCAGTGGCAGTAGAATAGAGGAATCTTAATCTCCTGAGTGCTCCATGGGAGTTATTTTCTCCCACTCAAAGTCACAGGAATGTGCGCAGCTGCAGTTCAAGCCTCGACTTTGAGGATTTCACCTTACGTCCCCCCTCCTCTCAACTCTTCGTTTTATTTTCCCCTGGTCCACTGTAGCTTAAATTACACACACACACACACGGTACTTAACATAACTGTGCGACACGTACAAATTCGCCAGCACAAATAGCGCTGAAGGTTAATTGAAAGCCTCTCTCTCTTTCTTTGTTTTAGCCCCTTCAGTAATACACACAGCGCCCTCCTCCTCCTCCTCCCTGGGCTCCGGGCTTGGCTTGCATCCTGGGCTTTGGAATTCATGTGTCCCGCCCTATCGATTTGCTTTCATTTTTTAAGGTCAGGAGCTGAAATCTTACACAATGAGGCATGGAGGGTCAGAACCAGCCCATTACTTACAGTGTTGGGCGAGAAGACAGAGACCGAGGTTATCCAAGGAGAAAGGAAAAAAGGACTGAAGAGTCCCCCGGGATAGAGAAGGGAGGAATGGGTGCCGAAGATCTCGGAGGAGTGGCGGCTGTTGGGGTGGATGTTGGGACGGGGTGAATGGGTTTCATGTCGGACTTATGGATTTAATGGCGTTTTTTAAGGGAGGTTCGTACACTTGAGGAATGCAAAAGTTGGATAAAGAGCTGCCAAAAGGGCAGGCTCTTCAAATGCCTGTGTGTCTACATGTGTAATGTATGTATGTGCATGTGTTGGGAGGGAACTCGTGCAAGCGTGGGAGTGAAATTACCAAACACACATTGGCTGTTGCTTCAACCCGCAAGCACACACACACACACACACGCACACGCACACGCACACGCACACGCACATGCACACGCACACGCACACGCATTCCCACAAAAACCCTCTTTTTTAAAATGAAATTCTCTCTTGGCTTCCTCCGGTCGCCCCCACTGGAGGTTAATAACCGCGCTTGTTTCTCTTTCCGGACGGTTCCGTGACTGCTGTTTACCCTCAGCCTGTCAAGCCTTCGAGATCCGGCTTCTCAAATATATAATAAAATGCAGGCCTTATGTGTCAGGATGATGAGGATTGAATACAGCACTTGACAAAAGGGGTATATTGCAGCAAGAGAGAGGGGGGAGGGGGACGGAAGATTGAGGGAAAGAAAAAAAAGATAGAAAGAGTTAAAGGGAGGAATAGAAGAGAGTGTGGGAGAATAGCTGGTTATGACACTTCAAAAACCTCCAGGTGGTAAATGAGAAAAAGCTCCATTCTCCCCCCTCCCTACCCAGCTGTGACATGCTGCTACAGAGGCTTACTGGGGGATTTCAATTTGCCGCACTGTATTTTAGACAGGCAGAATGGTTTACACAGGCCCAATTTACCGAGCCAGCCGTGCAGGAGGGGGGGTGGAGGGGGGTTCACAGCCTCCGTGACACGCCAGCCAATGTTTATGAGTGTATTAAGTGAGGATGATAAATCTAACGTACGTTACATAGGCTGAGGGCGCACGGCGCTGCACTGTATATTCACACACCCACATTCTTCATTGAGATCACAGCTAGCCCTCTCTGTCACGGAGAGTAATAGGTAAGCCTGAACCTACTGTGTGGCTATTGTTATTATGTTTATACAGCATCTTTACACTGTATGAACTCCTTATGCATTGTGCGTATACATGTGCTATTGCAACCTTATTTATGCTGCTTATGATCGCTGTCCTGTTACAGGCTGTTCTCATACACCGTTTGTAGCTATAACTGCAAAAAGTAATGAACTGTAATTTGCATAAATCCGTAATCCGTATAATCGTGAAGTATAAAGAGCAAGAAACGCCGCATAGGGAGGAGGTCGGGGTGGATGGGGGGGTCAAAAAACATTGTGATTTCGCCCAGGATACCGGTGTTCGTACCCCGTGTGAAACCAGAAGTCAACGTTGATTTATTTGTACTAAAGTTACGCCACTTCCGGAGTTATTTTAACCAAAACCACAATCTTTTCCTAAACCTAAGTAAGTTGTTTTGTTGCCTAAATCTAACCAAGTTGTTTCCTGTGAAGACCAAAGTTTATTTTGAAAAAACTGTATGCATGTAATGAGCAGAAATTAATGTCATGTGTTAATGGACATTCGTAGGAATACGAATCGTTGCATGAGGACACGTTGCCTATTAAAACCATTTATCTCCATAATATCAACAGCCCTGTTTTCAGCTTTATGCACTTTTCAGATAATCCAATTTTTTTTCTAAACTGTTTATTTAACTCAAGAGGTAGGAGAGGTTTCTCAACCCATGAAGAAACACTTCAGATATTAGAAAAGAATCTGAAACCATGTATTTGGAGATACATGGTTTTCACCGGATAACGATAAGATGCCATTTAAAAAAAAAAAAATGAAACCAAGAACAAGACATTTAGGTAACAAATGAGGACTGGAAAAAAAAAAATCAATTCTATACATGTTTATTTAGAGGTGTGTAATATCGATTTAATGATCAATGATCCAATATCATCGCTGGAAAGTGAAAATATCAATACATGTCATCATCTTTAAGATACACCTTTATTTTTAAATTCCCTCTTTATATTTATTTTTTTTATTAAAAGAATAGATTGTTTGTTTTTCATTTAAATGTCAGCTCAGTAATATTATTATCAAATCCTATTTTAGTTTAGTTGTTTTGTGCGAGGTGATATAAATGTAAGTGATTGTTTTAAATTGGCATATGATATCATATCGATGGCAGGCCCCTGAATTGAATCGAATCAAGATCGTATCGTGACAGACTTTGTGATATCAGCATATATCGTATTGTTGTCCGAATCAATATGATATGGTATTGTGATGGTACTTCTGATTTAAACCCCTAGTGTTTATGATATGGCGTCCCTGCAGATAGCACCTGGAAAGTTGGTTTTCCCTTTTTTCCAGGTTGACTATATCTTTATGTAAGGTGGCTCCTTACTTATATAAAAAATGTGAAAACATACCATGTGAGCACACAATGTTTGCCAAACAGAAAGGAGGGCAGCCATGGCACTAATTGGAATGAAAGCTGTGGCTTCCCTGCCTCCCTGCACTCTGCAGGGCAGGGCTGCGACTGGAGGAGAGGCGGCTGTGCACCGCCATGGTAATTGGCCCTGATTTATAGGAGGCCACAGCATCCAGAGAGAGCTAGCTCAACACTGGCAATAGGCCAGACAAGGCCACGCTGTCAATATCAGTAAACCAACCCAACCCTGCCCAAACACCCCCCCCACGGCCCGGACGCCGCTACCCGAGATCAGCTGTCACCGTATACGGGAGGGTGCCCGTGTGTGTCCTTGTGTTTGTGAGTCACACACACACGAGACAACCTGCCACGAAAAATGACAAGCAGTCGCCTTAAATTGAAGAAAAAAGCCTCTCAGCTCATCCTCCATTAATTCATGCTGGCAAAGTCTCTGCAAAGACTCTTAAAGACAAGCACGGTCCCAGAGGCATCCCTTCCAAACTGCCAGAACTAACAGCTAGCTCTGCGGTCGGCCGCATTCACATCAGCCTCCGAGCACGGGAGGAACACAAATCCCCCATCCATCCTGGAGAGCTGCTCCCAAACCTTTAGCCCCTTAAACATGTACGCCGAGAGGAGAGGGAGGGACGCTGGAAGACAACAGGGAAGAGAGCCATTGTCCTCCTTTTGCCTCCTATTTTCATGCCTGTCGAGGTAAACCCCATAGCCAAAACATCCCCAACTCACATGGGAATGCAACGCTGATGACGCTACAGCCAAATGTATCCTGATAGGAGCATCTCTGTATGCGAGGGCATGGAGAGAGTGCAAGAGGAGAGAAGGGGGATGAGACAACAGCCAAACCAGGACGGAGGAAAAAGAAGGAAATATATAGGATAAAAGAGCAAATGAGAAAAAGACGGATTAAAGTACAGGAGTCATTGTGACTGTCTGATTCTCTCTGGGCTTGCACCAGCCTGCGGGCCTTCTTCCTCAGTAAAAACAACAAAAGCCCAGGGATCTGGGACAGTAGTAAGCCAACACTGCTGTGGACAATGACGCAGGGGGCTAATTTTAAACATGCTGATTGGTCCATCTCCAGCATCTCTCATAGCAAAGGATGGAGCTCCCTCTCTCTCTCTTTTCCTGTTTCTCTCTGTTGCCTTTCTTATTGCTCACCCTCTTCTCTCCCCCCACAGGCTCCCTCTCACTTTCTCTTTGGGGCAGATAAGCGCGGGATGTTGTCTCCCGTGTCAGGACCCATGTGTCTGGATCCAGAGCCCCGGAGTTAAAATAGAGGCCATATCTTTCCCAGGGGGGAGAGTAGATAGGATGCATACATATTATCTGACAGAGAGGACAAGAGCTATGGAGGTAAACAAGGCGTGCTTTATGTAGCGTCACTGTTTAAAAACACCCGAGTCATCTGTTTCAGCTGCAAGGGGGTTGACATAAAGGGAAAATAGTATTGGGTCTGAAATGCATCATTTTACTATGAGACATGAATTGGAAATGGAAAGTGATCGTTATTACCTGTTGTAAATCTGGCATCCGAAGATAGCACAGGGATGGAATTGGAATTACAGTGCTTTTTAGCGTTTATTTACACTTCTTTGTAGGAATTTAATTGGTACTCTCATCCGGAGAAGAACTGTGAGATCAATAATTAGTCACGAATCACCACAGTTTAGAAGACTAAAAATAAATATGTGCAAGGAACAGCAATGCAAGCGTATGACCTAGAAAATACTTTTTTTTTTTTAATAATGCAAAGGTAGGAGTGGGGGGGGTAAAGAGTGGAAGGTATCATATCACAATGCCACTATGCTTTATGATATCTATAAAGAAGGAATCTCTGTCTGTGTGTCCTTCGTATATCTCAAGAACCGTTCATCTAATCTCCTTCACACTTGGCGGGGGTATTGCTAGGGACCAAAGGATGTGCAGTGTCAAAGTGGGTGCAATGTGGACACGCGACAACCAGGCTGATTGACTACCATCCTAAGTATTGTAGGAGCAGTGAGCTGCTGTAAAGCGCCCAGGGAGCAACTTGGGGTTCAGGGTCTCGCTCAAGGACACTTCGACATGCAGACAGCAGGAGCCGGGGATCGAACCGCCAACCTTGTGGTTGAAAGACGTATAATACATAAGTAGACTATGGCTAAAACACATCTATATCTACAACACTTGAATGTCGGGTTCCCCCTTATTGTTTATTAAAAGCTTGAAACCAGCTTTTATATCCCAATCATCCCCTCAAATGTTACTCCTTTGACACAAGCTGTTGGTTGAAATCTGTGTATGCACTATATTTTATATCAGGTTTTAAGCTTTTAAGAATTGCAGGCATAACCTAAAACATATACAATTATTTAGAGTACATATAATATATGTCATATGCCGTTGTCAGCGTATGACATATAATACATATGTAGGGATCTGATATTGGCTATTGGCTCGATACTGACCTTATCAAGAGGATTGGCCATGATGAGATCAATCTGCATTAAATGCCATTTTTTCATTAACATCAGCATAAAACCAAAAGTTTCAACTATTACAACTGTTATGTTACCTTACGTGATATATTTCCAATGAATTTTCATGCCGGGATGCAGATTTTAAATCGGAAAAAGAGGAAAAAAGAAAGCACTATTGTCTATAACATCTAATAGCTTGAGTTGAATTACAGGTTATTGGTTCCAGGAGAAAAAGTGTCAACGATGCATCCCCGAAAAAATATGCATGATGTAGAGAAATATAGGAGGGTAATATTTGCATTTCACAGTTTGCCCTTGGTCCTGAGTCTAGACTGGTAAATCATCGGGTGACATTTAATGAATATAACATAAATGCTGAGCTGATGTATTTGAAATATAAAATAAATATATGGGATGTCTTTTCTTTTATCTTTCTTTCTCTTTGATTAAAACTTGATGACAGTGCCATGCATTAAACACTTTAACATCTTTGATTTTAAATTACGAGTCAAGAAATGCAAATTTGACAGAGGATTCTTACAGCTATGAATTCAAGCAGTTATGAACTTTCTCTTCTGTTCAAACATTTGCAGAATCTATTTCCAACATGTTACTAGTAACTCTCTCAGTGAGGTCCTCCATCACCTCACATTCTTGTTTAGTTTCTGCAATCGCATTGATAGCATTTACAGAACAGGTTGTTCACCAGGCCCAAACATGCACACCCTTAGCTCCCATGTTTATACCACTCCTTGGCAAACCATAAACTTCTCTCTGCGGACATTAAAGGTCAACCGGTGTTTAGGTGACATAACCAGTGGCTTAAGTGTGTTTGTGGAGAGCGATTACGACGGTTTGGCTGCGAGCGAGGTGACCGCCGCAGAGGGATCCGTAAAAAAAAAAAAAGAGTAGAGAGCGAGCCGTGGGCAGAGCCAAAGTGAAACTCGATGGACATAAATATTTGGGCTGATTTGTCATCATTATGGCCAGCTGGGTCCGTTTGCAAGCTAGCCGGTGTGGGAGTGGAGACTGCAGGATGGATGCAGCAAGAAAGTGGGAGGACAGAGGCACTCCTTTAAAGAGCGAGCAGCAGTAACCGCGAGATGGACGGAGGATGATAGAGAGAGTGGTATAAAGAGAGAAACAGAGTGTTCTAAACTTTGGTCTCTAGCTGAACCTGAGCTGGCAGCCTCAGATATACTGTGGCTATGATCCATATAGACAAATCATGATTACAGATTGGTCCCCAGGTCACTTATTTAACCAAACCCCTCAATTTTGAGCTGACAGATGTGGCAAATGATTTTTTTTTTATTAAGCCATTAATCATTCAGTCTATAAAATGTCTGAAAGGAGTGAAATATTCACAAGGTGACGTCTTCAAATTAGTCTTTTTTTTTATAACCAACAGTCAAAAACCTCAAAGAGCTACAATATTTAATCAATCAGATGTCAACTATTAAATTAAACCGCCAACTATTTTGATAATCAATTAATCAGTTTGAGTAATGTTTTAAGAAAAAAAAAGTCAAAATTCTCAGATTGCAGCTTCTTAAACGTGAATATTTTCTGGTTTCTTTACTCCTCTATGACAGGAAACTGAATCTCTTTGAGTTGTGGATAAAAAAAGACATTTGAAGACGTCATCTTGGGCTTTGGGAAACACTGATCGACATTTTTTCACCATTTTATAGACCAAACAACTGCGCCTTGGTTAGCCCTAATTGCGATTAAATATTATATATATTGTCTGACAGCCCTAGAAAGATTTATTATGTTCCATAATTCGACTGAGCTCATTGCATTTCATGTTTTTAGAAAATTACGCAGCCTGGAAAAGCCCTCCGTCACCAGAGCTCTGCACCCAGAGGACCCTCAGTGTGAAGCTTCGTCTCTGTGTAAAACAACACCAGATATTAGGAAGAGAGCAGCAACCTCTCTCTCTCTCTCTCTCTCTCTCTCTCTCTCTCTCTCTCTCTCTCTCTCTCTCTCTCTCTCTCTCTCTCTCTCTCTCTCTCTCTCTCTCTCTCTCTCTCTCTCTCTCTCTCTCTCTCTCTCTCTCTCTCTCTCTCTCTCTCTCTCTCTCTCTCTCTCTCTCTCTCTCTCTCTCTCTCTCTCTCTCTCTCTCTCTCTCTCTCTCTCTCTCTCTTCTCTCTCTCTCTCTCTCTCTCTCTCTCTCTCTCTCTCTCTCTCTCTCTCTCTCTCTCTCTCTCTCTCTCTGTCTAATTGGGCACATTCTTCAGGAGTCAGTTATGTTTTTCACAGGAAGTGTAAGCACAAACAGAGGACTGTGGAAGATCTATATAAAGCTGGACTATCTCTTTTTTCAGCGTGACCTGTCTCTCACTGAGACAAATGTCTGCCAATCCAGTCACGCACATGGGCTGGCATCCTGCCTTGAAATGTTCTCATAGGCTGCATAAAGGGTAGAGAAAGTAGGAGAATAACAAACACCCAAATGTGAGTCTCTCCCTCAAAAAATACATCTTAAGTGTCGTCTCAAATATACCATATGTTAGTTCTCAGTCCACTGGCCTTTGACTGGCAGTCCAAGAGGACCAAGTCGTTGGCCGACTGCCACTTCTAAATGACTGAATAGATAGCTGACCGGCTGACCAGTTGATGAGTTATTGCTCAAGTGTGGATGCCAAGGGGAGCGAGAGCGAGAGAGACAGGGGACAGATTGATAGAGACGAAGCTTGAGCCGTCCCAGAATGCCATTTGTTACGCCGTTCTCCAGACAAACAAATTTACGTCTCCTCTCCCAGAAGGTCAACTGTGCTCAAATTCATAAATAAGGCTGTAATTGGTGCAGGAGCGCCAAAGAGGCTCAAAGGTCCCCAACAGACTAGTGCATGAGTTACTGCCCGACGCTGACTTCAGTGTGCTTTTGACTGCGTGCCCACGGCCATATGTTAAAATACGTAATGTTTGCATAACTGAGCCATGTTGTCATTGCTTTTACAAATAGCAGACTCACACAGAGAAGTTTTACACATAAAAGATGACTGCTAGCAGGTATTGCTCAGTGAATGCTAGAAAAGCAGGCGTTACACAGTGCATACGTCATGCTATGCTTTGTGTATGGAAGGATGAACACTGAGTTTATCAGAGATACAATGTTTCTACCACGGACCTTAATCAAGCATCAAGTGTACAATATCTCATAACATCTTTATACTAAAGCCACAGGATGCAACCACTAGGGCCTCAACCAAAGAAAGTCTTAGTTGATTAACACTTATTCGATTTTGTCGACGAATCGATTAGTTGAGTTTCTTGGAAATAATCGACCACAGAAATCATAGTCGACTAAGACCAAAACAACCAATTAGTCAACTAATTGACTAAGGGTGCTTTCACAAGCCAACATTGAGTCTGTTTTAATCGTACTCTGGTGCGGTTCAACACCTGGTGCGGTTCGTATGTGAACACTGGTCCGAGACCGCTTGTGAGAGGTGGTCTTGGATCGTTTCCAAGCAAACCAAATCACAGATTGCCTGCGTGGGCATTTGTTGAGATGGATGGTGACAGGTTAACATGAGTGGGAGAGGACTGACCTGGACTTCTGCAGAAGTCCGATGTTTGCTTGACATCTGGGCCGAACAGAACACAGAATTTGCTTAATAAAGACCACGAAAATAGTGACGTTTAGTCGTTAGGGATAAACTGAAGGAGAGGGGATTCGTGGGCACAGTAGATCAGTGCCGATTTAAAGTGGAAACACTTCAATTGCAATATTTCAAAATCCGCAATTCCCTGCATAGAAGTGGCAGCTCTTGAGACGAAAAAGATAAATTCGCTCCTTCATACACGGCCCTGAGCAAATTCATTTTTTTTTTATTTGGTCCACTTTAATTTGTGCACTGTGAAACTGAACCAGACTTCCACTGATTTCACTGTGATTCGCACTAGCCAAATGGACTATTGCTTGTGAAAGCAGCTCTAACATCAACGAATTAAAAGTGAAGCCAGATCGCAAATATCTGAATTACACATCGATAAAAACATTCATTAAATGAGACAATGTATGTCAAAGTCCATGGAATAGAAATGAAAATATGTATAAAAAAGAAATTGGGAATTGAAAGTATAAAAGATTAGATGGGCAGTGGAAAATAAGCAATTGTTATCAACAGGAGACGTTTAAACATGGGATAAGGAAGGCAGATCAGACAATAACCAGTCCAAGTATCATAAACAGACAATAACCAGTCCAAGAATCATATCAGAACTGGAAACATCTTCAGAACCTCGAAGAAAAACAATTCATACAGAAAAATGTGAATGTTTCAGAAGACTTCTAATGAAGACAGGGACAGCAGAGTCAATTACTATTAGGAAAATTTGAAGAAAATAGTCAAATATTAGTATTTGTTTTTAATTATTTACTCAATGTATTTTCCGATTTTCATTTGTATCATATTAATTTAGTTTGCCTCATTTTAAGGTTGTTTTCCATCAAGTATTGAGGTGCTAATTGTCTCTTCTTTTGCTTGGTTTGCCGGCCTCTGGCTTCGATATTAAGCTGCTGTTGTCTCATATTGTGAATCCGATGCCAAACAAAGATCTATCACACATAACTTTAATAAAATTGGTGCTGATAGTGTTTGGGGATTCAACCTATTCTTTCATATAATTCAATTATAACATGTACCTGTCGATGCTTTTGCGTATTATCACCATTATTCTTCACCTCGTTGTGTGAACATACTGTGCGTTAATGTATTCTACGCCTGTGGAGAAATCCAGTTCTCATGCACTGCTGAGAAATATGTGTGATTATACACACAAGGAAACGCACGAAAAGGTGGATTCACACACACAAAACAAAGGAAACTGGCATTGACGCGCAAACTGTAGAAGCATATATATGTACATACATACAGGAGAGGACACACATCCTCTTCCCTTTTGAATATTCATTTTTCTTTCACATGTAAAGTAGTTGCACTGGGTCTGGAATGTCACTTTGGGCCCCCGGGGAATACACTCACTGGAGCGTCTCTGACAATTGCCAGACTAAATACTGGCACTAAACACCAGCCGCTGTTGTGGCAGGAAGGCTTGAGACACCGCTATAACAAATCAGCAAGGGAAATGGAAAAACGGTCCGTTTGTAGTAGTTTATAGGGTTATTTTATGACGTCCATCTGAAAAACATATCCAGGGATTTCACAGAGGGATCCTAACCAACCGGGCTGCGTTCCGTCTTTAAGAAAGCCAGAGAAATCAGGTGCACAAGCGGCAGCAGGAGGAAGGTGGTGATGTTTAAACGCTTAAAAATGGACGGTTTGTAATACAGAATAATTCAACGTCTATTTGGCCTTTATTCTTTTTGATTATTGTTCTATAGACATCATTTAAATGAGGCATAAACTAGCACAGGTCTCCAGTTCTTTGTCTATATGACAACTGAAACATTAATGTGTGAAAAAAAAAAAAAATGGCTTTGAAATGGTACATTATCCAGCAATTCTGTAATTGCGAGGCAGGCTGTAAATGAGATTTTGATGGATGTGAACTTCTGGATGTGTTAGAGAAAAGGTCGTGCAGCAGCAGGCAATCAAACTGACAAGAGTGTTGTTTCCTTTTTTTTTTAAATGAGGGGGGGAAAGAGCAAGATGAAAATATCATCTGGGATCTTTTGCATGTTTGAAAATGAATTGTATCCAAATATTTGCACTACAAATGTTAGACTTAACACTGAAAATATAAAGCTACATCAACATCTGGAACCACATACAGCATTACTCATACCGTAAACTGTCCTACTTTACTTTAACACTGCTATTTTCACTTTGTTTGAGGGCAACTGCCTGGTGATACACTTTGTGACTTTATACTGTATCTTGGCAAGGACTGCCTGACTGCACCAAAGTTTTCGTCTCTGTGAGGTTAGAGTGTCTGAAACACCCACCTTTGTGGCTCGGCTCCAACCTCTGATTTGGCACCCAGCTCTCTTCTGACAAATGCATTTCTAAAGGCCTTTGCACACCGGGGGTGTTCTTTAATTCGTACTATCAGAGAGAAAGTGAATATAATGCGGCGAAAAAGTGACAAGCTTTCGCACCTCGAATGAAGGCATCGACCAATCATGTTGGCAGGAAAAACATATTCAGTACATAGTCCGAACCAAGATGGCAAACTTTAGAACTCCTTTCAACCTTGACAAAGGCAGTGCACACCAGATCCACTCCTTCTGCTGTTTCACAATAAAAGCCCTAGCGTAACTGCATAACTGTTGTAGTTGGTCCTCTGCCTGCGCGAATCTATATTGAATCGTGATTAATCGCAAATTAATCACAAAACTTTATGTGTTAAAAATGTACCTAAAAAGGAGATTTGTCAAGTATTTAATACTCTTATCAACATGGGAGTGGGCAAATATGCTACTTTATGCAATGTATGTATATACTTATTATTGGAAATCAATTAACAACCCAGAACAATGACACATTTTGTCCAGAAACCCTCACAGGTACTGCATTTAGCATAACAAATATGCTCAAATCATAACATGGCAAACTGCAGCCCAACAGGCAACAACAGCTGTCAGTGTGTCAGTGTGCTGACTTCACTATGACTTACCCCAAACTGCATGTGATTATCATAAAGTGGGCATGTCTGTAAAGGGGAGACTCGTGGGTACCCATAGAACCCATTTTCATTCACATATCTTGAGGTCAGAGGTCAAGAGACCCCTTTGAAAATGGCTAGCCTGTTTTTCCTCGCCAAAATTTAGCGTACGTTTGGAGCGTTATTTAACCTCCTTTGCGATAAGCTAGTATGACATGGTTGGTACCAATGGATTCCTTAGGCTTTATATATATGTCTAGTTTGATATGATGCCAGTATCTTCACTCTAGCTTTAAAACTGAGCCCGCTACAACCTAAAAATCGAAAGTTTAGTTAGTGCATTTCAAAAAATGTGTGGTGTCAAAACAAATTTTCGTTAACCCGTTATTATCACGTTAACTTTGACAGCCCTAGTTTTTATGCAAAATATTTGCAGCCCAGTATCTTGCATTTTTGGGCCGTTTATTCATCATTCCTCTGAAGGCCTTAACTGGAGGCATTTTGTGGTTTGTCATTTTGCTGTGGCCCTGGATGAGATCTAATTTGTCACAACAGGCTGCAAGTTTATACTCTGAAGTGGGCTGATAGTGCACTTCAGGCAATGACTCATCATCTTTACCGAACAAATGCACTTTGTCAAAGCAGTAAATCACAACTAACATATTTCCATTCGGTTCACCATCACGGTACATGCGTCGTGTTTTGACAAGGGACAAACAGATTCATCACAGCCTAAGTAGCTTGTTCTGTGCATACATTGAACTGCTAAACTCCCGTACTGTGGCCCATCTCGACTCCCCCTGTTTCCCTCTCTCTAACCCCCCATAACTGAATCTATCCCCCTGCTAGTGCTCCATCCATCCTCCCTTCACCCTCTCCAATCCCTTCAGTCAGCTTTCATCTATCCCTAAATCCATCCCAATCCTCATCTGGCTGCTAGTCCTCCATTTCTCCTTCCTGCTACCCCCCCGCCCCCTTCTTCCGAGTCTCTCTCCTCCTTCTCTCCACCCCCGTTCTCCTCCCTGTCTAACAGCCGTTGGGGAGTTTTTACATAGTGTTGAGCAGAGTTTAGTAGGCCAAAGACGACGTTGTGCCAGATTCTGCACAGTGTGTTAAGCAACTATCCCCCCTTGAAGGAATATCAGCATTACTCAACACAAAAAGCTCTGTATCTCCGCCCGCCTCCTCGGGCCTGGGCTTACATACTGCAGGGCTGCCGTCAGCAGCAGACGGCGGAGCTATGCAGAGGATTGTTTTACTTCGGGTCAATGTGAGAACAATGCCGCATTGTAACATCCTTGGAATCGCTGCTTGCTATTCTGTCTCTGTGCACCTGGATATGTCATACCAAGAAAGATGTGTCAGGAAAAGTAAGGTTTTCACATCAAAGACAAAGCTCAAATGCACTTATTATTTTATTTTTCTTCCTAAGCTCAAATGCACTTATTATTTTATTTTTCTTCCTCTCCATCAGTCGATTTCAGCTTTTTATTTTCAACATAGCTGATTTGAGTATTTCTGTTGGTTTGGCACATCGGCATGACCGCAGAGTTAGGGAGCGTGCCTCTCCGAGGTGATTTAAAAGGAAGAGAGTCGGCCTCTTCTGGGCAGACCGTCCCGAGCTGTCAATCCCATGACTTACTGGAAACCAAAGGGGAATGATCTGTGCTTCCCAGCTCTCACAAGCAGAGTTCAATCAACGCGGGTGTGGGGAGCTTTATCCAAAAGTGTCACAATCGCGTGATAAATAAAGACGAGTGCTGTCGGGCGGCCAGCTAGAGCGAGAGGTGTAAAACACAAGACGGTAGAGAGGGAAAGAGAAAAAAAAAAAAGCAGACAGAAAAAGATGGATAGGGATGCAGACATCTGCCAAAGGAGAAGAGGTGCAGTGTCTGAGTTGTCTGGACCTTGGCAGCGTGATTTATTCATGAGATAAGTCACCGCGGCTGCGGAACAGGTGAGCGTAATGGTGTAATGTTTCCCCCCTTGCCTGACTGCTTGCCTCAGTGACTCTGGCCCGCTGCGCTCTCGTCGGGGCTGCTGGAAGAGTTTAAGGCATGCAACACTTGGACACGGTGAGGGATCACACAGCCAGTGTAGATAAACACAGGCCATCTGGGTTCAAGCAGGTTAGAACAAACTGAACAGCGATGCTATCAGTCCCTTTTATATCTTCAAAGGCAACTGAAGTCGTTCAGTCTCGGCTGACGGTGAACAAAGTCAAGGTTTACGGTTCATTCATACCTTTTTCGTTCCCATTGAAGGCAGACAGAAACAAGTGTTTCTCTTGTTCAGTCTATTCCTATGGTGTATCTATTCATAAAGCTTCTCAGAGGTCTAATTTAGCATCACAGTGCAGGCTGAATGACCATAAATTTCAAGAAAAAGATGTGCAATTGTCCCAAATCAGCAATCCCGTTGCAAACCACTTCGTGAATCGAAGCCGGGGATTATGGTTCTTCTTCCCTCCGACGATTGCTTTCATAAGGATCCCTCACTGCTCAGATGCTCTCACTCAAAAAACAACTTTCTGAAATACGCAGAGTAGCAATAGCGATAAAAGTGCTTTTGCAAATTCAAGAGGCCATTTGGACTTTCTATTTTTATTTCTTTTCCTTTTCATGATGTCACCCCTGTGTCTAATGCACACACTTTTGCGAGCGATTGGAAAGTAGTTACCGGAACGTGGGGCTTACACTCTGGGATCCTCTCTCAGCTTAATGAATCTGGCAATTGGCTTTTTATTTCATTTCAAATTTAAATCTTGCATGGCGAAAATGATCCCACTATTCACTACCAAAGAAAGCCCTCGCAGCTCTCCCTTCAAAGTAAAACACAATAGAGCTTCTACATTCTGTTTTTCCAGCCAGACATTATATTTTCATAAGCCAGGGCAAATTGTGAGGAGACATCAAAGATGAAAATCAGCGGTGGTCTGGCCTATTGTACTCACTAAAGGGTTTCTAAACTATTTATTTACCCTCCAATGGAGACTTTTCATGAGATGATAGCGGCAGACTGTTATTGTTGTGGTGTGTGGCCCTCTATTCTCCCGCTGAATGTGCGGGGCCGGGCTCTGAGAGAACAGCGCTCGCTCCATTGTACCGCCGCGCAGATTACCACATGAACAGGAAGCTCCTCGGCTCGGCCGTCCGCCAACAGCGGCAGCGGACCACCTCTTAAATGCCTGAGACAGCGGAGTCATTGTGGGGCTGAATATGAAGGGGTCTGCCCAACCGTGGATGGACCATTACCATCACAATGATCCTCACGCTGTTTTCTTTTTGTTTTTTTTATAATTTCAGAGAGCCAGCGGATGACAAGGAGGTGAGGCTCGCCACACACAGAACGCTGTCGACGAGCCAGGGTGGCATTCCTTCGTTTTTGCTTGAGAAAGAATGTGCTGGAATTAGTGCATAATTAATTAGTTACAGGCTGCTTCGCGTCCCACAAGAGGCCCAACTTATCTTCCCATCAGCCCCGGCATATTTTAAGACTCATCTTGAGGCTCATCGACCTGTTAATCTGTTCCACCAAAGCAGAACTACGGTGAACTAAAGGATACTAAAGGATAGTTAGACATTGAGAGCACATGTTGAGGTAATTAAAGCAAAAGCAGACATAACAAAAGGCAGTTTCATGTTGAGTGCGTAGCGAAGGCTACAGCTGGATGGCAGGTGTAGGGAACGGCTAAAGATAATGAGGCTGAGTCACGATTTGGGAAAAAAGTAAACAACTCATGACTGACTGACAAGGAAGCAGCAGACTGCAGCTCCTCCAGGCCCCTTTCATTTCCAGTCAGGTCCCGGTTCTGGTCGATTCTCTCCAGACTTGTGCGTTGTTTATCAGACCCCTGATCGTGGTTTGGGGGCAGCAGAGAATAACAAAAAGACTACACAAATCCAGTCAAAGTGACAGTAGGCAGCTCATGAAAACTCTGCAGCAGCTGACTCTGACACTGAGGAGCCGAAATCTTTAGACTTCTAAGTGAGTCTATTTTTTGCTTCCCACAACTAAATTTAGAGAATACATTTAGCCAAAACTTTGATTACTGACAACAACTTTACTCGCTGGCAGACAACACTGTCTTATTTTACTTTATATCCTTTTTGGGAACTTGGGAGTTGAGACCAGGGATGCTAATTTAGATTTTTTTTCATGACCAAAGCCGACCCTCTTTAACCGATCATTAACTGTTAAACTGAAAAGATTAGTGCCTTGCATGCAGGGGTGCTGTGGTTGAAGTGCAACGACAACCCGATGCACAAACAGGTTAAATCCATCATTTACCGCCAGCTGCAGTGTATGTGCAAAACAGAAATAAATAGAAGCAGGGTGTCCGATAAAAGTTCAAGCTCAAAACGGCACGCTGCGCAGAGCTGCGTGGCTCATGGCTAGTTAGGAAACGATGTCATGGACATACATGCTTTAATGCGCAAAAATAGATATTCGAATAGTTTGAATGTGTTTTTTGAGAAAGAATATTCAAATGTCAGTTTTGACAAATTCTGACAGCCATGCAACATCCAGGCCTTCCTTAGAGGTTCCCCCTCCATCACTACATATATAAAATCAGTATAAAATATACAAAATGAATAACACGCTTATTGATATATATCTATAAAAGATTCTATAACCTATATCGGTTCTGAGTGAATAAATAGCTCTTCAATTATCACGTGTCAACATGATACTGTAAATCTGTTTCTATGATATTTTGACTGTTGCCTTATTGTCATCCTGCTGCCATAAGAAGGCACCGTCCAAAAAAGCATCTCACGCAGCGTGTTGCATATTCTCCAAGACTGCAGAAATTGCTGGTTTGTCAAATTGAATGTTCAAGAGAGGAAAAAGAAGAGACACCAGAAAGAGGACAAACTGAAGGACATAATTCCTGTGCAATTTCTGGATTCTAGCCCGAGCTCGGTATTGCATGTCACCCTATATGTGTTTTCCAGACAGGGAGGTGCACTGATAAACGAACAAAGCGGCGCTCTTGTGCGAGCATTAAACTATTTCGGCCCGGTGGTTTTTCAGAAACAAGGGCGCGACAGAGAGGGAAAACACTGAATCTAATGCCAGCTAAAGGGCACTTAGGCTATTCCGGTGACAAACAGGACCATGGCTAATGTATATTACCAAACGGAGATTGAACCAGCAATTTCAGTACAAGCAAGCGGGCAAGTAGGCAGTCAGGATCTCTATTTAAAGACATCTGAGAGACCAGCATTCTCTTCTCGCCTCGTTCCCTGCAGCAAAACAATAAATAACTAAATCACAACACACTTAAAAAGCCCCGCCGTGCCACAATATCCACATATATCCTTCTCTCCACAGTCCCACTCCTCTCTTAACTGCTCTGAATTATTTCAATTCTGCGAGAGAGAAAAAAAAGTCATTCACATAAAGTAATCAGTCTTGGCTCACTCTTTCTCCCTGCGACAGCCTTATTTGACAACTCTGCTACATTAAACAGCCCACTGGTGAAAAGAGAGAGAGAGGGGGAAAAAATAAAAAGGAATGCATCCAATTATTCATGCATAATGATAGCTCTGTTATCCAGTGAGGCGGGGGCTCCCGCACAAAGCAGTTCCCCTTCTCCCGTCTAATACATCTTAAGTACTGACAATCGCCAGGAGTCACATTTGATGGGCACCTAATTTCGCAGCGTTCCCCGTCGTTCCTCGCGAGTTACGGCCTATTGGCAAGGACTTCATGATTCGCGGTGAGGTGACGGTACACGGTAACTTTAACTTGGTGTTTCCCCCCCCAAAAGAAGCAGGCGCATCAGCAGGCCTTGGCCGTCGCTAGCATGGGGTCATGTTTCAGGCCCTGAATGGAGCGTTAACAAGCAGGATCCCCCTCCTCCCCAGTATATGGCTGTGAAGACCTTCTATATAGACATGAGCTCAAGGTTCACAGCACCTCATTGCCTTAGCTACTACCAGGCAATAAATTCTAGAGCAGGAATGAATTGGTTGACCTTGAGGGTAGCCGGTGTTGCAGGTTGCAATCTAATAGCGTACATTATCTGTCTCTCTGGTCCTGTTCCTTTTTTCTAATACATTCGCTGTTGAATAAATGCTGTATTTATCCAATTTGCAGATTGAAAATAATCAAAAACATCACCTCAAAAAGCAAACGCTGGAGCTCCGTGGTGTGGAGGTTACTTAAATTGTAAGAGCGTTGGTGCAGTACACAGATAGCTTTAACAAATGCAGCTGTGGTGCTCAGGTGGCTTGGCCCCTCTCTCTTGCCCTCCGTCACCGCTCCTAGTCGATGGGCCGCTCTTAATAATTCATGGGCTGGAAGAATCGGCATGCCCTAATTGGTGGGCAGGCTTAATACTCTCAGCACTGCTGGGACCAAAAACAAAAGCAGCTCGTGCTTTTTTTTCTTTCTCTCTCCCAGGCACACTGAGAAAAAATTGACTTGCCTCTCTTTGGTTTCAAGTTAAAAGGCCCCTCCTGAAATCCAAGAAGCACCTTGAAGCACAAACGGCTCAGGCACGCGGGAGCAAACAGTCGAATCAGGCTGCCTTTTACATGCTTTGAGAGTGAAGTGTGTGGCAGGATGCATTCACCCTTCAAAACCAGACCCCGCTCTCCTTCTGCTCCTTCTCAGAGCGGGATGAAGTGTCGCTGGGTGCCGGGGTAAAAAGGACACCTCAAGAGTGTGACGACGATGCCACTGCATAATACATTGACGTCTGTTCGGCAGTCAGCAATCACCGGGTGAGGCTTTAGGGAATACATTTTGCATTGTATGTATTATGTAAATGTAGTATACATATATTTATTAGGACAAGATGCTGCATTTTCCTACAAAACAGCAAAAAAAAAATAAGCAAGACAGATGCCCAGCATGATACTGAAAGTTTAGGACCGACATCTACTGACAAGACATCACAGAGCTCACTAAAGTCAGAGACTAGAGGACTAAACAAAAGGTGACATTAAGGAAACTTTAAGGGGACTTGGGAGATTTGTAAATCACTACCGTTAAAAGTACAACATTTTGACTGTGTGAATTAGGGGGATGCAATATGTAAGGAATAATGCCCGACGAGGTGTGCATTATCAGGAATTAATGTGGAG
The DNA here is from genome assembly GCF_043250625.1 of Sebastes fasciatus. Classification (NCBI taxonomy): domain Eukaryota; kingdom Metazoa; phylum Chordata; class Actinopteri; order Perciformes; family Sebastidae; genus Sebastes; species Sebastes fasciatus. Next base: position 22,910,528 of record NC_133811.1, on the reverse strand, counting down.
GCCAGAGCTGTCCGCTGCGCCCGAAGTCAGATAGATCCTGATAATGGACACCTCGAAGGGCATTATCCCACTTATACCATGGTCACTGGTCACAAAATTTAGACCACTAATATATATTTTCATGCCTTTTGCAACCAAAATCCATCTGTTTCCCTGGCAACCTCTGGTTTGCTACCTGGAAAAATCATTACCATCCCATAATGTTCTTTTGTAATGGGAACGTTGTTCACTTCTCCAGTAAATAGGATGGGAGATATTTCTAGTACAAGTACAAGACTAGTTAGCTATCCAGCCATGTCATTGTCCACAAATCAATATCAAGAGTTTCTCAAAGAAACGCGAGGTCATGTGTACTGTAGGCCGCAGCTTGAAGTAGAAAGTTGAATGGCAAATGGGATGCGAGATGATCGCTTATGTGATAGTATCGGTTCAGAGGGGCAGTATAATTTACTTCTTGCACTTCTTGGGGGTTACAGTCGCCACCCTGTGGTGTTCAGAGAATGAGGCGCTAAAGGACTAACGTTACACTCAGTGTTGTAAATGAGATATTCAGATGTTTTTGTAACCAGCACATTATGTAGAACGGTGAACAGAACAGATCTAATTCGTAGGTGTACATTATCAGGAATTAATGGACACCCTGCAGCCAATCAGAATCAAGTATTCACCCAGACCATGGTATAAGACACCATATCTAATGAAACTGCCAGGTGACAATTTGCTATACCATGGCATAGGCTACTAATCTTTTTAAATATCCAGTTGTGTTAGTGCATTGTGGGAAATATTGCAAATTCAATTAGCGAGGCGTCTGTTTGGTGATATTGGATTTACTGATTGTTTGCATCAAATACTGTAATTTTCCAGGGATTTAAAGGATTACACAAAAACAGACAATCCATCTGATTATGTTAATATCCACAACCAGCTGCTCAATTGAACAGTGGAAAAATTCACTACATAATGATATATATTAATATCATGATATGAAATTACCACCAATATCAGCCACCTCTTGTGATATAATGTGACATACTGTGATGTCTATACACGTGTGTGTCAATTTCTCAGGTATGAATACACATACAGACGTTTATATCTTTTTGTCTTCACTACGTATCCTTGTTTTTTTTGCTCATCAAAACATCTTCACCATTTCCTTTCATAATCGCTTCTCTATTTGAGTCTAATTATTATGAATTCTCAAGGGTGAAAGGCTGGCAGCCAGGGTGGAATAAGAAACAGAGTTAACTATGTGCTCTCAATAGAATTAGACTGAAAACTCTCAGCAGGTTGCTGATGTCTGATTGTAATCTTCAACGTCTCTCTTCCCCAACATCCAAACACTATTTCTATTCTGACTTGCTTTTAATTTCATCGTTATCGGTGCTAAAATAAAAACAACTCTCCCTTTGCTCTGCTTTGCATCCTCTTCTTCAACCTTTCAGTCAGACATTTCCCTCTTTCCAACCGTTCTGTTACTACTGTACGAGTAATACTTGAATATTTTCCTTTGTAAAGTCTAAAAGCTTTGAGAGGCTCATGATCAAGTCCTGTTTGGCGTGAGCCCGGTTGCTCAGGCTCAAGCAAAGAGGTACTGTCGGGTACTAAAGCACCTTCTGAATAGCGTGAGAAGGTAATATGTGCACACGTGATGGAGAAAAAGACAGAAAGTAAGAGAGACACCTTCAGCTGATGCTTTTGACCTTGAAAGCCTGGTGGCGATCCACTCTGGTGTAGCTTCGTGAGCCTGCTGCCCTCCCTGCATCCCTCCCTCTTCCTTTTTCCTCACTGCATTCACTTTTATCGAATTACAGGGGTGCAGTCTCACCCTGCGCCACGTTTAAAACGGCACTAATGCATCTCAGCGCGAGGCAGCGCGAGGCAGCGCGAGGCAGCGCGAGGCAGCGCGAGGCAGCGCGAGGCAGCGCGGCTGTGTCGTAGCCGGCGTGTTCCAGACAATTACCGCTGATGAGGACGGCGAAAGGCCCGAATGGAGAGGGAACAAATAGGTGTGGAGAAGCACTCCTTTTGGATGACTCATTAAACAAGCGGGCTATCACACCCCGTGTGATTTCAGTTTCCCTCAAAATGCCTTAACGATGTCACTTGTCTGTAGCCATCGATTTCTCCCTCCCAGGCTTGTAATTGGAAGAAGAGTAAGTGTAATCTGAAACCGCTAGAAGAGGCCAGACATTTTTTAGATGATAAAATCCCCCCTCTTCAAGGGTGCTAAATCTGAAAATGATCATTTAAATATAATGTAGTCCTATTGATTTAATTGTACTTCAGTGTAGCAAATATTTCCATTGATTAGCTGTGGCTTTATGTCCGTCTCTTCAATAACCTCATTAACCCCTGGATCTATTAACATACAACCTGCCAGTGAGTGGGATTGACATTTGATATTGCCAGTAGTTGTATTTACATATTTTAAATTCCTCTTTCTTTTTCGAAAGACAGAACAAAATGTTTTCCAAATGTTCTTGTCTCCACAGTCTTAGAGCAGAGGGCGTGAAGGGTCTAATGTGATTAAACAAATGTGCTGTGAGACAAAAAAAAACTCCTAATCCGGGTCATCGCAGGTGAAAACAAAACCAGGTTTTGTTAGAGGAAGGATAGATTTTGGAGGAGGCTGGAGGGGCAAAGTTTTCAAAGCCGACTGCTAAAACACGCAACCTATCCCGGCGAGGAGATTGGATTGCAACTGCAGGCTCAGGGCAGCAACGCCGGGGTCACTCCACAATCTGCACGGGTCAGAGCCGAGGCAGCGCTACAAGCTGGTTTGACGTTCTGCATTAACTCACCCTCTCTAACCCACAACACAAACCTGTGCTGCTAAACAGAAAGAGGGAGGAAGACACGGAAGAAGAGAGAACAAAGAAGGGAGCTGCACACAATCGTACAAAATATCTTTGTAAAATTGTGTGTGACAGAGAGAAAGATTTTATTAAAATATAGGGTTGAAAAGAAATCTTAAAAAAGTGCATCTTTCCAAACGGAAATACCCACAATTTGAATTAAGAACAAACATAAATAAATGCACTGTATGTAGACTTATTAAATGACTGTCAACGATGAAACCAAAGCTGTGAGATATTGTTTATGAAAAACTCACTATTTCAGTGCCTGTGCTGGGGGTATCTGGAGTGCCTACCGACCATAGACTGTATATATAGAAGACAAAGCTGTAAAATGTGTTTTTTTGAGCATTAAAGCATGTAAACATGTTCTAGTAGAAACCCAAAATACAAGTATGAACCTGAAAATGAGCATGTCATGTCCCCTTTAAATAACGGCATAGAACAACATTTTGAGGTTATGATCGTTAATACTGTTTAAACAAGCTTTCGGTAAAAATTAACATCCATATACATTAAGTAAAAGTCTTTACATATCCTCACAGCTGCTGTTTTCCCTCTCACATTCTGTGGTTTCAGCTTCACATTTACCCAACTTACACATCTGCATGTGGGCACTGGGCCTGATGTGAAATCTCCAGACTGCATACTGTTTGGAAACATGATCGCGAAAAAAGGGCTTGTTTGGCTGTGGCCGTGCCCGGCTAGCATATACAAAAGCATATAGAGTCAGCTAGCCGCCACAAGCCACAGCTTTATTTAAAACTTCACCCCAACCTCAAATGACTTGTGGAAGTCGGTTCCTGAAGGAAGGTTATTCAGGGTAGTTGAGCACTCAAAACATCTGAAACAGCATTACAGCCTACAGAAACTCCACGCTTACAGGCAGGAAAATAAAGGCCGACACATGCACAAGCGACTCTGGTATCGACTTGCTCGGCTTTGTGACAAGTGGGGGAAACAGAGAGGTGAACGTTAAGCACTGGTGGCACTGTAAATGTCTCGCCGCGGCGATATTGGCAGCTGCAATGTCATTACAGTGCTTTAGTTTGGGTCTCAGAATGACAGTGCTTGTATTCTGGCGTTAGTACAGGTGTAGCTGTCTCGCAAGCCCAGACTCTTTCTACGCTTCATTTCACCCCATTTCACCACTGGGCCTGTGTCAGGGGGGGAAGTGGTTACACTATAAAGACGTACAATAAGAGCTACTTTGTGCTAACAACTGCACACTATACAATAAATGTCATCATTTACCTAAGCCTTGAAGTTATTCATTTTTAACGACGTCTCAAAAACACATGACCCGCTGTAATTACTCAAATTACATTCTAAAACCGGAGCGCTCCGTCTTGACAATGGGACCTCACAGAAAGAGCATATTTGTGAGCGCTGTGATGTAGATTTGTGGTGCCTGCAACAATGATCACCTCTGTTGGAGACTGTTAACTGCCAACAAAAACAACAAACCACGCCAGCGCAATTATGCATGTCCATTTTAGCATAATATGGGAAGAACATGAGATGCGTGGGAGCGAGGGGTGACTGTTGTGTCCTGTGGGGGTGGGAGTTTTGTGTCTGTGTTGGAGAAAGAATGTGTGTGTGTGTTGGCTGATTGCATGCGGGTGTCCACGCTGCGTGCTTGTGTGACAAGCGAACAGGAGCCGGGATCTAAAGAACACATGTTTAGGGTCCTTTTGAGACCGGTGCTTTGAGTTGACAGTATTGTTTGGGTTGGGGTGGGTATTTCAAAGGGCTGCTCGGGATAAAAGGAAAGTCTCTAGAGCTTACGCGTTGCTGAACATTTTTCCATTTTAAGATCCCAATCTTTCATAGCCAACAACTTTGAGAGATTGCAGGATGGATTGTTTTTTCACACTGGAGAACAGGCTAACTAATATGGCAGATACTTTGCACTATTTCCAGACTCTCAGGGACATAATTGTTGTGGTAAAGTTCAAAATAAGTTTCATGTTCTCTTTTTGATTTGTTTGTGATTTATTACACTTTGATTTTTTTTTATTTTACTGGATAAGATTCTCCAATATCCTTCTCTGGCAATGGGGAATAGTGAAAAAGCACAGCTGTTGCATGACAACCTCATAACATTATGATGTAAGTGTTTCTTGAGTGATTTTTGACAGAAATTAAAGAATTCCAGTTCATTCTTTGGCCCTTTTTTTATAGTTTTGGCCAACATTTCTGGAATAAAACGAAGAGGTCAGACGATCGCACACTAACAAGTGCAGTAGATTAAAGTTGAACGTCAGTAAACTTTGATGGATGTTAACAATTGACAGTTTGGTTAATATTTATGGCTGTCAATCGATTTAAATATTTAATCGCAACTTAATGGGTAACCACAGAACTCATTTTCATTCACATATCTTGAAGTCAGAGGTCAAGGGACTCCTTTGAAAATGGCCATGCCCGTATTTCTTCGCCAAAATTTAGCGCAAGTTTGGAGCGTTTTTTATCCTCCTTCACGACAAGCTAGTATGACATGGTTGATACCAATGGATACCTTAGGTTCTAGTTTCATATGATAACAGTATCTTCACTCTAGCTTTAAAACTGAGCCAGCTACAACCTATAAATCGCAAGTTGCGTTAATGTGTGTGTTAAAATTAATTTAAGTTAACGTGTTATTATCGCCTTAACATTGAAAGCCCTAATATAAACTATTATTAATAATTAATAATTTTGACAATTATGGCATGGCCATTTTCAAAGGGGTCCCTTGACCTCAATCGTATAGTGACTGAAATATCGTGATAACATCGTATCGTGGGGCCTCTGGTGATTCTGAACCCTAATATCAAAGTTGAAAGTCAGTAAACTTTGATGGATGTTAACAACTGACAGTTTGGGTAATACTTTTACTATTTGCTTTCTCTTCAAAATAAGCTTGTTTGAAACCTGTATGATTGCCTGACAGCTCATTTCTTGCCACGTCTGACGTGTTTTTTAGGTATGTTGCCATGTTCCCACATCTCAACATTAACTTGGTGAGTACAATTACTGATGTTGAACGTAATGGGAATAAGACCCAGGTTGTAATAAACCAGAGTATTCTTTAAAAGCTGCATGGTCATTTATAAAAGCTTTATGATCCTAAAGGGAACATAAAATACTTCTTGTAGTTCCCGAGATGCATGAGCCTCAATAAGAAAATCTCTTAACTCCTGTGCTTGATTTCTGGGAGATACAAGGTTTTAATCTGATGGCGGTGGAGGGAAGGATGGAGGGAGGCTGGCTGGCTGGCTAGCTGGCAGGCAGGATCAGTCAGTCAGGGTGACCTCATGTGTTTGGCACAGGGAATGCCTATCAGGTTTCCCTCTGTGCAGATTCCAGCTCGCTCACTCCACACCAGCCCCCAGGACCGAACCCCCCAACCCTCCCCGAGGCATGTGCGTATGTGTGTGTGTGCGGAAGGGGAGATAATTGCATGTCTGTGTGTGTGAGTGTGTTTGTGTGTGAGAGTGAATGAGATAGAGAGGTAGAGAGATAAATTATATGAGATAAATTATTCAGAGGGAAAGAGAGAGGGAAAGAGAGAGGGAGAGAGCGACTGCAGGAGGGTGAGCCGTGTGTCAGTCCCCTCCGGTGAACTCGGTGAACTCACCAGGGCTCCCACCCTTCCTCACATCAACCCCCCCACACCACCCCCACCGCCTCCTTCCTAAACGATAAACGTCCTGCTCTCTCATGTTTCCTCTCAGGCTGTTATGTATGCACATGATAATGTGGGTCATTGTGTATGTTGGGGTTTAAAAAGTGTGTGAAACGTCTCCCGCATGCCCCGAGTGTGCGTAGTAGAGTTTCATGCTTTATGAATATGGAATGAAGAGGAAACTCTTGAACTCACTCAATTCTGATGATATCTATTAGTTAAATAAAAATCTAAGATAATTTAAATGATAAAACTTTGTGATACTGAGCTGGAACAATACTAAATGTAATTCAGGGTTGGGGTTCAATAGTTTTTTGCATAATCTGGATTTTGTATCAGTAAAATCTATTCCAAGATAAGTCTTGTACCGGAAAACCCGGCTTACGGTTACAAAGGTTACTCTACAGTAACCTTGTCTGACCCGCTATCAAACAATGGGCTAGGTAAGCAAACACTATTTGCAACTATCGCCATGGTAACAATACAGCACACACTTCCGGCGATCCTCTTAAAGAGGACCTATTATGCTTTTGTGCCTTTTCCCTTTCCTTTAGTGTGTTATATAGTTTTTTGTGCATGTAAAAGTTCTGAAAAGTTAAAAAGCGCAAAGTCCACGCCAAAGGGAGTTACTCTCCCCCACAGACACACTGCTCCCTGTTCTGCCTTTTCCTCTGTAACGTGGTGATGTCACCAAGTAACACATTTGCATAATACCTGCCTAGCGGCTAGTTTGGCACGCCCTCAAACAAAGCTAGTTAGAGCGGAGCTGGAGCGCAGTCCGAAGAGTTTGGTTCGGTTGACCAATCAGTGTGAGGGGAGGAGGGGGGTCTTAAAGAGACAGGCGCTAAAATGGAGCATTTCAGACAGAGGTTGAATAAAGGTATGAGAAAAATTATGTTTTTTTAACATTAAAGCAGGAAAAACATGTTCTAGTAGAAACCCAAAATACAAGTATGCACTTGAAAATAGGCAGAATAGGTCCTCTTTATTAAAGCCTCAACAGGCTCAGAGGCTTCCCATTTCACAAATCACTGTGGCAACTGCCTCGCAGTCACACCAGCGGAGACGTGCACAATGTTAAACAGATGCGACATGCTAGTTGACGCTGCCACACATCAGCCACGAGTGTCCTCCATAACCCTCGAGTGGGGAGCGGTGATGGAGCGGGGGCCGCCTGCTGTAGCTCCGGCTGGCTGTTAAACTGCTATCTATAACTAAACAGATCAGCAGATCAGCCCGCGCTCTACAGGAAGTCTACATAACTGGGGCACGGAGTTCCTAAACATTTCAGAAAGAGCGTGCGAGCGTCAACAGTCGTCTTAACGATTACACCGGGTCCGTGGCGGCGGGGAACGTTGGCTCACCATTGCCGGAGTGTTTATGCAACGTTTTCTCAGGAAGGCGGGGTAATGTCAGCTTAGTGATTAATTGCAGGCCCCCAAAGTGCTGAGGACACAGAATCTGCTCCGAACGGCGCCGACTGCAGCTCCTACAAGGGTTTATTGCTTTATCGGCTGAATCCTAATGTGACCCTCTTCCCTCCGCTCCCTCTGACGGTTCCAGTGGTGCCGGAGCATCCGGAAGTAGTCGGCAACGTGCCTCTGTGGTTAATCGCCCGGTGTAGTTTAAGGAAAGTTTCTACTGTATCTTCCCATTCACAGCCTAAAATAACAAGCATTCAAGTGCAGCATGTCTGCATGGGGCTCGATACAGATCTCCATGGGTTGATACAAAGCTCCCTATACAGCATGATTCCCCCCAATATGTTGGGAGAAGCATAACATATGGCGGTTGCACAAGCATGCAGCTGTTGTTTTTGGGGGCTAGAGATAAATAATGGATACAAGTCTTCCACAGGGTACTCAAAAACAGCTAATGAGAGAAAGAACGCAGACAGGGAATTAGCAACTAACTGTTTTTCAAAGCCGCTGTTTTCGAACATTTTCACAAGAGCCCAAGGACAAAACAATACAGGAGGATGAAAAAACATCAGTATTCATCAACTGTAAAACGTACTCAAATGCTAACATTTGCATTTATTCAAAACTTGCACCGGTAATGTGTGCATATTTTAAAGCAGACACAAAGCCTGTCTTACTTAAATGCGTGTGAAAGCATTGATTCCTGCGAGCATTTCCTTCCCCACGCACTCTCTTGTCCTGCTCTTCCTCTCTCAAATGTGTGTGACCTTAATAATTTAGGGGAAAAGAGGAGAGAGAGGAGAGAGCGTTTGCCTCGGTGCAGATTGTACAGGAGGAAACTAGTATCAAACCCTCCAATAGGTTTGTCATTTTCAGGCATTCATCTGCTACCGACTGAACTCTTAACCCCCTCTGTGCGCACACAGAGCGGGCGTCCCTGAGGCAACGTGACTAACTATTGAAAAGGGAGGGAACCGGCATCTTGTATGGAGTCCACATATCATAATGACACTTTTTAATTCTGTTGCCAATGGCTATTTATGCGCTACTAATTACTGGTGAAGAATAATAATCTCTCCTCCAATTGGACTCTTATCACGCTGAGGGCTTTCTCTACATTCATCCTGGTTTGTGACTCCTGCTGGCTCGGTTTGCTCCCTGAATCAGTGTCCTTGCAATCTAATTCATGCCGCCTACCTGTCCCACTCAGTGTTTTTCCATACTCTGACTAATGCAGGCGCACACATTGTGGCCTCAGAAGCGGCTGGTGCGGTGGAAGGGTCTGCCAGATGAACCATTCAGGCGAAATCTAAGAGGGTGGCTTGAGTCATTTAACTCAAATAAAGCCGGGAGAAAGGCCTGTTTGCTCTTGGTAATCCCCCCACTTGCTCGACAAGGCTTCGCAAGGTTCATCTGCTGCGCTAAATTGGTGCACGTAGCCGTATTTGTATAGGAGCTCATTGTGGCTGGGTGAGAGGGGGGAATCTGACAGGACTGGCAGCTATTCAAGCCCTCATGCCTATTTGCTTATCCTCATTCATGGCAGAATTGACTTTTTCCGGAGCCATTTTTCAAGCTATGCGTGACATGGTATTTTCATTGAGCCTGCCACTACTAATGCAGCTGTGTAGAGTAAATACTGCAGGCAGCCAGTGTATGTGTTTGGGAGAGAGGGGGCGACCAGGGCCTCCTACACTAATGACAGCGGTAAGGCTACACTACCATTTGCATGTCTGTGGCCGGTGTCTCCTCCGGTTTCCACGTCTGGGTATCTAGGTGAAAGACACCAGGTCATCGGTTTGTGCAGCCACGATGGAAATGAGATGCAAATTCACCCAAAGTGAGATCCACACTGGCGAAGGATTTTCTTTGTCACACTATGACGTCAGTAAGGTGAATGAAAGACCAGTGTGAAAAATGAGACTGCTGATCTTTCCGCCCTTCTTTTTTTCTCTCCACAGGTGGCTTTCCCCAGCTCAGGCTTTTGTTCCCACTCTTGATTCTCTTGTGCCAAAAAAAAGATAAAACTTCAAATTATACAATATAGTGCACTGCGTATAGAAACATGATACTCCATTTCGCAGGACTTTCCAGGAAAACACTCTAATGGAACACACACTATCGCCTACATAGTAGACTGTTTAGATTATGAGCTCATCGCTATTAGGCGCTCTCAGTTCGCCATAATGTGTCTAGACCACAGACTAGGACTACAACCCATTACTAAGATGAAACCAGAAGAGAATGACTAAATCTGTCTGTAGTGAGAGTCATCAGGATCAGCGAGGGAACATTTTCTATACAGCACTTTATACATATTGTACAAGGGGCTTAATTTGGTTAACATATTAAATTCACAAGACGATAAAGAGACATGTAGGTCTGATTAGGTAGAAAAGGGTTCTTTCTTAAGGTCTGAGGTTCTACCTAGAACCATTGCTTCTGATGAAACCCTTGGAATATAAAAGGGTTCTTGGTAGATCCCCTTAGTAGGTGGAGAGGATCTGGATAGAACTCAAGAGAGGGTTCTGGGTGGAACCATTAAACCATAGAAGTAGGGATGTCACAAGAAGCCGATGCCAAAATCCTGAAAACGTGACGGTACTCATTTTTCTACAGTACCGCTGGTACCGTCAGGGTGCGAGACTAACGGTATCCCGTCGTCTTGGGGGCGATAGAAAATGTCTTTGGGACGCAGTAAACACACTATCAACGTGTCCAGGGGACACACCTTATTGTTTCCCTGTTAATGCTACATTGCGAACTACAACAAATCCGTGTTGAAATCGACATGACGCAAGCAAGTTAACGTTGAGAGAGAATTATGACCTGTTTAACTTCCTAACAAAAAACAGGACGCAAAGAGTAATAAAGGAGTGCATGGTGAAGTACATTGGATTTATTGTTTTGTTTTGTTTTTTTACCGTGGTATTGAATTGGTATCAAGAATCGTGGAATTTCACTGGTATTGGTATTGACTACTAAATAACCCTTTATGTTGGGTTCAACCAAAAAGGGTTCTCCTATGAAGACAAGCCGAAGAACCCTATGTGGTTCCAGTTTGCACCTTTATTTCTAAGAATGTGTAAACACATGAAGCAGGCCTCAGCCTCCCTCAGGTGGCCTCACTCAGGAAGGTGAAAAGTCAATTCTGCTGCAGTGCTCCTCAAAGTGTACGCAGCAGCCATTCGTTAAAAATGCAGGAGCAATTACCCCGACTGAGTCTGAGTCAGTGAACGCTACCAAGCCGAGCTGCCGCCTCCTTCGCCTCCTCCTCCTACCCCTTCCGCAGCCACACCGGCAACCTGAGAATTCTTCTCGTGAACCGGCACGCCAAAAGGTAGGGCGGCAGACGCAGCAGACACCGAAAGCTTCAGTTACACAGGAACAACAAAAGCCCTCCTCTGCCTGTCTGTCTCTCACGAGGTGCAGTTACCTCCCCCCGCCTCCCTCGCCCTTCTCCGGCACGTGACTAGCAGCCTGACATCCTTCATCACCGGCTCAGTCTATTGACCTGAACTCCTCTTCATGCCCTCCACTATCTTCCCCTCAAATGGGGCGGAAACATTACTATCTGCCTCCCTCTGAATTCCAGCTATGTGGCTCACATAATCAAGGGTGCTTGAGTTTATCCATCACTGTTTGGGGTTGCAATTTTGCATCCCCTCTAAATTTGGGGATAGACAATGGCTCACATTTTAGTTAAACATGTTATGAAACATGAAAACCAAACATAGCAATCAATAAATTACAATATAAATGGACAGCAGACTTATATTTCAAAAATCTATTTTCCAATAATACAGGTAGTGTTTCCCCGTGTAGAGCAGTGCTATTCTCAGGATAGAGGATAAATCCAGACCAAGGTATTGAACCACACACTGAAAGGATTCACCATTATACTCCCCTTTTGCAGACATTATTCAGTATGTATTGAGCTGCAACAGGAGCCAACAGAAGTTTCAACAAAGTTTGTAATCCCTTTATCTCTTTTTCAACAAAGGTGATAATCCTTGACTAAATATGTTCTCTCAAATGCATTCCCCTTCAGTTGGAAAATATTGACTATAATGATGCCAAACACATGTTACAGGCAAAGTTAACGATTTTATATTCACCATACACACAATTAGATTCACTTGAAATGGTAAAAAGGGGTGTTTGACTTTTACTACTATGTCCCATATGCTGCTCTGTATGTTAATACAGGCTGTATGTATTAAAGGGGTCCACACAGGAGGTGTCTCTGCAGCCACTCGTGTCATCCTGCACAGATGGCAGGACACCATGCCCAGCAGACAGCAGGGGCTCCCGGAAATAGAGGAAGAGGCACGCAAAGGCGATGGAGGATGGGAAAGAGTAATTACAAAGAAGGGACAACATGAAAGAGAATTTTAAGATGAAGGGAGGCTTGGCAAAAAAAATAGGAGCAAGAGGGAGGAAGAGTGGTCTGAGGAAAAGTGAAGGGGGTGATACGTAAACAGTCAAAGATGAAAAAAGACAAAATTGTGAGACTGCACCCCGCCGTCCTCAGAGGCAAAAGGGGGGACACAGAAAATAGAGCGTGAAAATGCCAGGCCAGGCATTTGCCAGAGCGACAGAAGAGTGAAACAGTGGGCCAGAGGAGACAGCTCCAGGCAGGTACTAAGTTACAAAAAGAAATGCTAGTGAAAACAAGAGAGAGGGGAAAAAAGCAGGTGTATTTGTAGAGTCCTGCCGTGTTGGTTGGTTTGAAGGGCACGTCATGTGTCTCGTTTCATCTGGCTCTAAATCTAAAGCAACATCCGTCTCGCTGTATGTCGACTCCGCATGCCTCTTTTTCTCCACTCCGAAAATATAGAAAACACATAGAAAATGTGTTTCATTTCAGCTCCTCGCGAGGAAGAGCACCTCATCCTGGGACAAATAACGCACTTAAAAATGTTTGTATATTCAAGCCACGCCTAACATGCACAACTACTAAAGACCACCTGTGGTTAAAAGTTCACATCCGCAATTTATTTGGCGCACAAATGTACGTTTTTTGTGTGTGTTTTTATGTGTGAGCGCGCCTCTTCACAGCAGTGCCTTCGGAAGCTGGTGGGGATTCGCCGTCTTAACCCAGGTTTTCTCATTCCGCCACCTTCCTCCCCATATGCCCCATTTCACCAAACAGGTAGGAGTCCCTCTCTCTTGCAGCAGAGTCGCCTGTTATCTCCAGATGGTCCCGCGAAGGAGAGTTCAGAGACAAGATTCCCTGGGGCAAGAGCTCCACCACCACTAAGCACATCATTTCATATTTTAGGCATTTATCTCAGCTGCTCTTTTTCACAGTGACCTCCTGTGAGTGAGCGGGTACTTTGTTCTGTGTCTTGCTCAAGGACACTTCGATGCAACACGATAAATGTGACCTGGTTTTGAGACCTTCACTCTAAAGCACTGGACCACTTACCAAGCACACAGTCTCACACACACACACACAGCACTTTGTCCATAAATTATAACTTAACCCTTTAAAAACGGACCTCCCACAGGTGGCAGTGGGAGATCGTTGTTTGGATGATCCAGTTTAAATAGATGTAGATAAAACCATAATAGCTAGAGCATTCATTCCTTTTGCAGCGGATAGCAAAGGCTTCTGTTTTTTGCCTCATCACGTCATTATGTTACGTTACATGCAGTACAAAACACAGTGACAATGTGCGATGGCGCCACAGTATTGCCCCATAATGGCCATGGGAGATCGTTGTTTGCTTGGTCCTGTTTCAATTGATGTAAAATCAAAACCATGATGGCTAGAGTATGTATTCCTTTTGCAGCAGAAAGCTAGGGCTTCTGTCTTTTGCATAATCACATTGTATGCTTATAATGATGTCATCACGTTACGTGAGGAACATAACGAAACTATCAAAACACCTTTGCACTCAATCTGCTCATAAAAATTAGCATATCTCAAAAACTAAAAAAATGTGCATCGTTCAAATAACTTGGATGAAGGGGTGATTGGAATTATTTTGTTCATGTTTCTACATTTAGAAATATTTTGGATCAATATGTTTTGTGAGTGTATTTAATAACATTTGATGAAAAAACATGTCATATTTGTGGTTTGTTTTTTAATTTACGACTCAAAGTTAATGCAATAATAGCATTATAACACAAATTTGATTTAACGGCACTCATTTCTTTAATGCATTAAGGCAACTTGCGATTTTTAAGGTTGTATTGGGCTCAGTTTTCATTTCAGCTTAGGTTGTACAGATTTTAGGGATATGAAGCATTTGAAAATACTCAAAGAAATGACTTCACAATCAGCTAAAATACCAACGTAGGCACTGGCGGACCGTTTCTACTGCGGTTCAAAAAGGGTTAATAAAGTACAAACTTATTGATAGACTTCTTTAACACACATTTGCACGCAGGTACTCAAGTTGCCATCTGTGCTCGTAAACCATGCCGTGCAATGTAAGCACGCACGTAACTTTGCCGCTAAATTTATAACCCCCTCTGTGCACCAAACTTAATACAGAACAGGCTCCTCATCCTCCTCCCATCTGCCTATGGAAAATAATAAAAGCTTGCTATTTCATTTTCCCTTTTCTTTGTATATGTCCTCCTCCTATGCTCTTCTGACAAAATGGATATCCGTGTTGAGAGGGCACTAGCTGTAATGAGATGTGGACAGCAGCGTGCGGTGGGCCGGGTCTCGGCACCCTGCTCCGTGTGCGGCTTATGAGAGGCCGCGGGAAGCAATAATGCATATGCCACCTTAATGTATGGGTGTGCAGATAGGGCTGAGCTGTCAGCTGAGAGATGAGAAGGGTTAAGAGTACCCCCTGTTGTAGTGTGTGTGCATGTTTGTGCATGTACACACAGCCCATAGCAAATAAATGGAGTTGTCTACCCCCCTTTGACTGACAGTTACACATGGAGGGATTGTACCGCGGGATAAAGCTGTAGATAAAAAAACCAGGGGTATTAGTTGATTAATGATCAAAAGGCTGTCTCTCATGGCCATGTGAGGCGAAGGATTGGAAAAACATGGAGAAAAAAAAGTAGGAAAACGAGATTGCTAAAAAGCCTGCCAGTAAAAGAGAACACATGATGGGTTGAGATTTACGGCGAGGCGGGGACAGTATTTTGTTTCGGGCAGTGAGTCGTGAGGCATGTATCAAGAATTACAAGTGAAGGGAAATGAGTTATACTACCCCTGTCTTAGCGCTAATCAGAACATATCGTCCCGGGCTCAAAATAGGGCTGGGCTTTAGCAAATGTAATATAAGAAGTGTATTTTTCCAGCCCTAAAAGCCCTTGATAAACTCTTCAAAGCAGATCCACATCAGCGGAGACAGAGGGGACTAAGCTGCTATGGCTGAGCTTCACGTCACTGATAACTGATTTAATAAAAGACTTTTGGAAAGTGGTCCTCTGCCTTTTTCTCTGCCTTTGATTTCGCTTGCTCTCCATGTCTTTGTATATCCGTCTCTCCCTTGTTGTCTCTGTGCCTCTCTATCGAGGCATTAAAGGAGGATTTAGATGGCTCTGTTGTTATTTCTGTAGCACAATGGATCACCCCGTGTAATGTAACCAAACCCTTTTCCTTGCTTTTAACTGGCCCCTCCCTACAACATCCACCCCTCCGCTCTCTCTCTCTCTCTCCTTCTCTCTCTCTTTCTCTCTCACGCACACTGTACACCACGTCCCTCCATCTCTTCCTCCAATTCTAAAGAATTACACCGGGTAGAAATGGTGCCTATGGCAGCAGGGGCAGACACAGGCTCAGATCCTCTCAAAGGGCTCCATTGAGTGGTGTTTACTTTAGGCCGGGGACTGCTAAATCTACCTCAATCTGCCCCTCTCGGCTTCTCGGGTTCTGCGTGTGCTAGTCTGGATGTAGCACAGACGCCTGCCTGGCCTGCCCCGCTCCCAGATCACAGCCACAGCGCAAGTGTGTGTACACTTTTGCAATGCATCCTGCATCCTTGAGTGTGAGATCGCTGACATTAGGCATGTAATGACCTCGCCTATCAGTGGTGTAACAGCACAAGGGTACAGCAGTGTCAGGTACCTTGCAGTAACGGCGACGGTAGAGCTGTGTATTGGCAAGAATCTAACGATACGATACGTATCACGATACAGGGGGTTACCATTCAATGTATTGTGATATATTGCGATACTGTACGCAGGGCGATATATTGCAATTTTTTAAAATCTAATTTTAGGAAAACTGTCATAGTATAAAGAACATACCGCCATATGCATACGTTTTTTATGCAATCTGAACAGTGGGATCTGCATTTGCATTTATAACAGTCATAACATCAAACATCATAGCACTACTTAAAGAGGGCACATACACTGCGAGGTCGCATCTCTTTGCAAATGAAATAAAGTATTGATTGAGTTTATCTTTGCATGTAAACTATTAATAAAAAATCAATAGTGTTTTTAAAACATACATACAAAACATAAAATCCCTATATTCAATATTTCTGATATTTTCTCATACCCCTAAAGCCGACTAAATTTCACAACAGGCAGAATTTATTGCAGGTTTTCGAAGCAAGTTATCATAATTTAAGAGTTCCTTTTGAGAGTTGTAACTGAAAATGCCCGTCATTGAGAGAAAATAAAATACAACGCATGCCAAGACCAACAGCCGAAATTCATATTCTCTCCTAAACACCATTATAAAATAATAATAATTGATCTGTGTGCTGTAATTGTTCTCACGGGCGAAGGGGGCGGGCTGGAGCGAGCGAGGGAGGGAAGGCGTTTCACTGAAATGTTCTCATTTATGCTGCACATCTATTACCTCTCATTAAAGATGAATGCGCGTCAAGCTGTGAACAGCACGGAAAAGACGCGGGGCTGAATGAAGGCCGAATTTCAGCAAATGACTCCACGGACTGATCAGCTGGTGAAAAGGCAGAAAATAGGGCCTTTAAAAGGGATCCTCTCATCAAAAGCAGCATCCTGCCAGCTCCCCAGCAGCCATAACCTCATATAAAAGTCACACACACACTGACACGCCAACGTGCACACACACACACACACACACAAATCCTCTTTCAGGAATCAATAATTCAGCTAAAGAGAAGCACATGCTACGCCCCACTGCACTAATCAATAGAAAGCCAAATGTTATCTTTTCATCTCATTCTCTGACTTTCACATTCTAATCGGGGCCGACTGGCTCACGCTGGACGGCATCAGAGGACTCCATTAACTTAGAATATAATACAGACACGCAGAGGGGGATGAAAGGACCCAAAATTCAGAAGGTGCCTCGGTTTATTCGGACAGCGTTAGCTCCTATCTCCACAAAAGAGAGTCCTTAACCGAGCGCAGATGTTCTATAAATTTCCTATGCATAGAATCTCAAATATGTGTCGTAAAATGGAGGCGAGAGGACGAGAATGGCAACACTTTAGTATGAGTTACGCCCCGCTCCCCCTCCCTACTCCTACTAGATATTTATGCACCGCCCCCCCACCCACATCTCTTGGGAGAATGAGGCCATACCTTGAGAATGCAGCAATGAAGATAAATAGAAAGACCTGTGCGATTTGAGACTGATGACTTAATCGGAGCAGTGTGCAAAAAAGGGGGGGACTTGCAGTGAATTTGTGTGTGTGTGTGTGTGTGTGTGTGTGTGTGTGTGTGTGTGTGTGTGTGTGTGTGTGTGTGTGAGGCCAAAGTGTCTGCCGTGTGATTTTGTCGACTGTGTGGACTGAACCTGCCAGCCAAGGCCCTTCTCCCCCCTGTAATCGAGCTATCAATGGCCATTAATGAGAGTGTGAGATAGCTCTCCACAGCCCTCTCGGCCACATCGCCCAACACTCTCTCCCCGCCTCCCTTTTTCTCCTCCTGACCCCGTCTGTGGCTCTTTCGTATCAGCCTACGACGGCCTCTGGCTACGCTAACTAACCATGAAAATTAATACGAATGTTGGCTGCTGATTTATAAACGGAAATGCATGCTCTCCTCCCTCCTCAACGCCCCCACTATGGCTCTCGTTTGCATGACACAGGACCCTAGCGGCTCGCTCAAGGATACATCAATCGCTGACGGTGGCAAGATCGGATCTGCGCTGACCTTGGGAGTGAACTGCAGCATGGGCGAAGAAGGCGGGCGGGTGGGGGGGGGGCCTGTTGCAGCAGAGCAGGCAGGAAAGCGAGAGGAGAGGAGGAAGAGAGGGGAAAAGAAAAGTGGAAAGGGAGGGAGGGGAGAACGGAGGGGCAAGCCCTGATTGAGAGGCCCCCGAGATGAGCAACTCTGAGATATGAGAAGAGGGGAGGGAGGGAGAGGGGGATGATGGAAGGAGTAGCGGAGGGGGGTGGGGTTGGAGGGAGAGGGAAGCCATATGGCAGCAGCACAAATGTATTAAACTATAAATCAGGGTGAGAGCTAGTGGACTGCCAGGTGGGGCTGCAGGCAGGTCGTCGCTGCTGGAAGCGCACTCCAGCTCCACATAGGAACGGATGGAAACTGGTATTTTCCTCTATCAATTTTATTGATACAATCATTGTGAGGACTAGTTTTCTATCTGCGTTATTCTCTTGTTATAAATAATGGAAATTTGCCACATTGTAACGTTAATTTCTCTGAGTGTTTGAAAATGTTTGGCACTGCTGCAAACAAAACAGAGTTTTGGAACCAATATCATCTCTTTTTTACCCATACCTCTCATAGGGGGGAAATAAACTTTTTTATTTGCTCAATAAATGTTTCTTTTTGCTCGATTCTTCAGTGTTAAATAACGAGTTAGAAAGGTTTCCTAATCGAGATCAGGAAATATCTGATTACAGAAGAAGTAAACAAGCCTAAAAGTCTGTCCAATCAATCAATGCCAACATCCAATACTGGATGCTTTTTCATCACAATTTGGGTCGGCGTGTATTGAAGTTTGATGCCCTCGCCTACGGTATCTATTAATCTATGCATGCAATGGGGGATATTTAACATCCATCCATCCATCCTATTGCGGGTGGGGGCTGGAGACGATCCCAGCTGACATTGGGCGAAGGCGGGGTACACCCTTGGACAGGTCGCCAGACTATCACAGGGCCGACACATAGAGACAGGCAACCATTCACGCTCACATTCACACCTACGGGCAATTTAGAGTCAATAATTAACCTAATCTGCATGTCTTTGGACTGTGGGAGGAAACCTGAGTACCCGGAGAAAACCCACGCTAACACGGCTTGAACCTGCGACGCTCTTGCTGTGAGGCGACAGTGCTAACCACTGCACCTAATAATAATAATAATACTAATATGACATACAATAGTCTTTTAGTAACCAAAGTTCAACTGCACATCTTCAGCATGTTTTTCGGCCCATCATAGCGTCCCAATAATGGACAGAACATAGTGTCACACATGTGGTAGAAAAACAAATAGAGTAATCCCCAAAAAGGCTTCCATTTTAATCCCTTGATGATGTCTGGGTAGTGTGCCCAGCGAGTGTCCTGGCAGCCATCAGGGCCCAGGCCTGGGCTGCCATCCCAGAGGCACTGATGCATACTACAGCTAGAGCAAACACGGGCAGCCCCCCTCATGCCTGCTCTCCGTCAGAACCACGCCGACCGAAAGAAGGGTTTATAACCTGTTTGTACAGCACTACAATAACACATTTGTGCCGATTAGTGAATCAGCAACTTCATAATTAAACGTTTTTTATTTGCCTCAATCAGAAAAAAAAGTGGCATTGAAGCATTTAAACAATGGCCTACTTTCAGCTCGCAAATGCTTCATTAGTAAATTAAATGGATCCTAATTCTCTCATTTGTTTTAAAAGCCGTCTGTCAGTTGTTTTGATTAGCAAAAGCCTCGGAGTCTACTATTCATGCACTGTGTCACATCAAGATCTCATCAGTGTGCAGGTGAGGGATGGATGGAGGATACTGGACAGCTCCCAGTAACGGTCTGGTGGGCTGGACTAACTCAAGCCTTGATCCCTGATCCCTGATCCCTCACTCAGACACACACAGTCAACACGCTGACATAGACATCCAAACTCCAACGAGGTACCTGCCATCTGAAACCATCACAGCCAAGGCCAGCTATCCATCAAATCCCATCTCCACTCAGGGATGAGAGGGGGGGGAGATGTGGAGGAGGAGGAGAGGAAGGAGGGGTGGAGAGGGTGGGAGGGAGTGTAGGAGTAGATGAGTGGGCTCGAGGAATGCAAGAGGAGCAGAAGAGCGGCGTACCTTGGTCTGGAGATAGTGGGGGTAGTAGTAGGTGTACTGAGGGTACATTGGCTGCTGCTCCAATCGCTTGCCCATGTAGCTGGAATCCTTAGCACTGAGGCAGGGAATGGTGACACCGGGGCGGAAGCTGCCAAGTAGCTAGCAATGGGATAGAGGCGGCGGATAGAGGGGGGCTGTGTGATTTCCTGTCTTCGCCGTCCGCACCACTGTGTCGCTAGCCGGTCCTCCAGGGAGAAGGTCTGCCTCTCTGATTGGCGCCTTGCTCGGTCCAGAGCCTCAGTATCGGGCGGATGCTCGCTCAAGTCTCTCGCTGCCGGATCGATGGAAATATTTCCACAAGTGCTAGAACCGTCAGTTGGCTGGTATCGGATAGTAACGCGCGATTCAAGGGTGAGGTAGAGGAAGAAGGGGGAAAAAGAGAAGAAGAGGTGCAGGTGGCAGTAGCTCTGGCAGTCCTGTGAATGTTGGAAAATGGGAGAAAGGAAGAAGAGGAGGAGAGGAGGAGGAAAAGGGATGGCGAGGAAAAACGGGAGAGGACGTATAGGTTCACTTCTCTATTAGAGCTGTTTCACTCCAGTCTTTCGGCTGGGCTTTAATCTGCCTCTCTCTCAGACACACTGGGAATCTGACTCTCTCTCTCTCTCTGTCCCTCTCTCTCTCTCTCTCTGTCCCTCTCTTACATACACACTGTCTCTCTCTCTCTCGCTCTCTCTCTCCTCTGTAGTCTGATCCGACGGTGTGCTGTCCTGTTTGACAGAAGGGGAGATATCCTCAGCACCGGTTGCCGACAGATGCACTTTGTGCACGGAGCAGAACACGAGAGCCGAGCGCAGACACAGACGGCAATCTCAGTCTGTAGCGGTCGAGCCAGCAGGAGGGCAGATAACACAGAGAAATGATCCCAGCTTTCTAAATGATGTGGCACAAGCGTGTATTAAAAATCCACCGGTTGGTTAGTCAATCCAGTTCCAGATAGAAGACGAGCGGGGAGGAATAAAAACCACGGTGACTGTGTCCCAGGTGCCCAGTAGAGAAGGAGTCCCTCGTCTGCGATCCTCCCTCTTCCTGCACTTGTAAAAATGTGTTCCTTATTTCGTCCTTGGCTCTCTCACTCCTCTAAGCAGCCTGCCTCTTTCTCTTTCCCTCTGTCACACAGTTGCTCTCTCTCTTACTCTCGCGTGCGCTTTCTCTATCACTCAGCCTCTCTCTCTCTCTCTCTCTCTCTCTCTCTCTCTCTCTCCTTCTCCTCCACACTGACAGGGCGGTAAAAGGGGGCTCGTCCGAAAGGCTGCTAGTGGAGTAGACTGCCTCCTCCTTCTCCAGCCCAGCCGGTAGGAGGGTCTTTAGCAGCTCTGTGCGAGAGAGAGGGATCCAGACACAGACCAGCGGGCTGCAGCGTTTCCACAACCAGGGAGAAAGCAAGGGAAGAGGAGTGGAGACGAGAAGGGGGGGATGGCGTCGGCGCGAGCAGTCGATTCCCCCTACTGGCTGCACACGGAGCTACCGGCTGGAACACACTGTGGCCCCAAACAAAACACTTTCTCTTAACAAACTAGGACGATTTACTCTAAAAACGCAGTACAGTTGGATAAACCACATTCAATGGTCAACCTTTTAGAACATGTGAGTATATTTTAAGGCACACTTGCCAACCTTTAAAAATAGTATTATTAAAAATAGTATAGTATTAACTATAGTATTAGTAGTAGTATTTCAAAACCAAAGCGCCGGGGGGGTCTGGACGTCATCCCCCAGAGGAATTTCAGAGACTTTGTTTCCTGCATTCTGGTGATTTTAAAAGAATGAAAATAACAAAATAATAAGTACGTAGATACAATACAATACAATATAAGTACTGTAGAGTCTGGCGACCTGTCCAGGGTGTACCCCGCCTTCGCCCAATGTCAGCTGGGATCGGCTCCGGCCCCCCCCGTGACCCTGAATAGGATAAGCGGTTACAGATAATGGATGGATGGATGTTAAATATCTCCCACTGCATACATAGAGCATAAGATACTGTAGGCGAGGGCATCAAACTTCAATACAATACCTCAATACTCAAACATGAGCACCTACTGCGCTTTGTTGCAAGCATAAGTAGCAGTTGTGTACTCTCTCTTGCGTTGTGTTATTAATGATGTACACACACCGTCACTTTTGGCTCCAACTCGCCATTTATTCTGGTAATACAGAGATGATGTTAGATCTCCCACAGTCAGTCTCACAGCGGCAAAGCTTCTCAAAGATGCTAAAACAAAATGAAATCAGTTGAAGTTGCTGTTGATTAGCCAGCTAGCTTTAACTAAGCCAGCAAAGTCACCAGCAACGTGGCGTGTTCAACAAACCACTCCACACAATCAAAGAGGCAACTAATATCAACATTCAGCATTTTCTCTAGCACTCGGAAGCTTAGCTCGACATACAATTTACAGAAAATACGCTTTTACCCATACAAACAAGGCTTATGCTCTTTATATTTACAGAGCTAATTCAAAGTCAACCTACCACGGAGACGGCACATGCAGACTGTTGACAAGATGCGGGGCGCACCTGTCAAGTCTGCAGGGGCTGCAGTAGAGGGCACTAATGCTACGTACACACAACGGTCTCCATGGCAACCTCCATTATAATCAGATATCAGAGTAAATAATATATCAAATGAATAATAATAATTAAATAACAATGTAAATAATATATAAAATTAATAATAATTAAATAATAAAGTAAATAATAAAGTAAATAACTTGATATTGAAACAGATGACAAATAATACATTAAATTCAGAGTACATACATTTAAACATATTAAGACAGAGTTAGTAATGACAAGTGTAATCATTAACTCCGCTACACATAGACTGCTCTCTTCTGCCCGTAAACAACATTTGGTGTAGCACTATTGTCGTCCGGGTGGAAACAGTAGGGATTATACACACTGTGCAGTGCCAGAAATGAGTTAAGTGTGAAAATTTGCCATAAATCGGGAGAAATATGGGAGAATTGTGACGCCGGGAGGAAACCGGGAGAGGGCAATGAAAAACGGGAGTCTCAAGGGAAAATCATGAGGGTTGGCAAGCATGTTTTAAGGCCAATGTCTACTTTATTTCCTTAAATTGTTGGACCATGGGACTATGTTCTTACCACTTTCCTATCACCATCTTGTACCTTCTTTTTGTACAGAAGTACTTTGAGCAATCACATGGATTAGATATGCAAAAGCTATGTTATTTTAAGTGCTGTTTGGATCAACAAAGAGGATGTGCAGCAAGTCTTTTAAGCGCTAAAATCGTCACGTAAAGACAGTGAACAACTATCTCCAAGCATTGAATGAGGAAGTATGTAGTAGTAACATCAAAAGACGACAACGGATGAATCCTCTTTTGATCGACCATGACCGCGACCAAAAACATCACAAAAATGTCCCGCTGGTGAGCGCTCGCCTGATCAAAAGTAACCTCAGATAAACTCATACTTCTGCAAAGATCAAAAACGTTGCATGCAAAAATGTAACGCTGTGAAAGTCACACTTGATCACACCTTTTTTATCTCTCTCAAACACACACACACACACACACAGTTGCATGTGATAGGAACTAACCTTAAGTCCTCGGGGGAAGCCAGTGACTCTGAGGTCACAAGTTCAGGTGCCTCATTTTACACTCAATTAGCAAATCAACCCTCATTTTAATCATCTGACAGGAGTCGTGCGGCAAAAACGCAGCCAAAAACTACACCACGAAATGACTGGACTGAAAACAATTATGTTTTGGCAATCTGAAAATAGACCTCTGATTTTGATGAGTTTAGTTTTGTGTTTCATCTGTTACACTTGAGAGCATTACACAAAAACCCATGAGGCTGATGTCTCCTTCTCAGACAATAATAACCCAATTACAGATTTCTAGTGCAACACTCAAGATAAGTGAGCTCAGCTGTAGAAAACACACTTTCATCACCTCTTAGTATAGTGATAATTACTTTTGTTGCATCAATATGTATGACATTGAAAGTAATGTAGTAGTGCAATGGTTATTTGATGAATATATTGATCATCTGAAAGAATTAATCTATGATCATTTTGAAAGTTTTGCAATACAGGTTTCGTTTCAAGCGAGAGTTTTTTTTCTACGGAGACCTGGAAGGGACAAAAAAAATATGTACTTTTGTGAGATCTCGCAAAGATCGCAAATGTTTTTAATCTAGGTCAATGTAAAAAATGTTTTTAAAAAAGTACTTCCGGGTCAGTTCGGTAACATGAAAACAACCAACAAACAATCGCTCTAACCGATTTTATTTTGAGATTGGCCTCAAATATGAAGACAAGACCAATGAGACAAGAATTAGCTAGCACACTTCGCAGTCCCTCCGCCTCAATCCCCACCTCTAGCAGACTACTTCGCTGAAAATGGACTTTTAGCAGCTGTAGCAACTTGAAATGGCAGCAACAGAAAGTTTGCTGATCCCTGAACTGACTCCTCGCCGGATCAGCAAAATTTGGTTGTTGCCATAACACAGGTTAGACCCTAGCGCTGACCCTTAGCACATTCGGTTTGCGCTGGCTGAATTCATGTTGCTACAGCCGCTCACTGAAGGTCCGTCTCTGCCGGAGCTGCTGTCCGCTTTCCTCCCGGCAAAGTAGTTAGTCTCTTAGTGGCGAGGAGTGACGCAGAAGGAGCGTGGGATGCGAACGCTGGCTAATTCTTGTCTCATTTGTGGTCTGATAAACAGCAAGTTCATCAAATTCAGTGTCCCAATTATTGCTATTTTCCATGCTACTACTAGCTGTCATAGGGACCCTAAATGAAAAAGTTTTGCGAGAGAACGCAAAACTATTTTTTTCTCCTCATGTCCCCTTAGGGGCTCCATAGTTTTCACAATCTAGACACAGAAAGTAGAGCAAACGCCACATCTTTTTATGAGAGTTATGTGTCTAGAAGGGCCCGGTGCATGTGGACAGACCCAATCAATACTAGGAGAAGAATCCCAGGTACCAAAACAAAGCTGGGAGGGAAAGGCCAGCCTTCTACAGATATAGAGAGGGAAATATAATTATCAGATATAGGCCACTTTTATTTGTAGGGAAGAGATGAGGCTGATATCGATTGCGGATTACCAGATTAACAGCCTCTGGATCAACTAGACACATAAACGGTCAGCATCTGGGGAAAGGCAGAAAATAGAGAACAAAGACAGTGAGACGGACAAAGGCCAATGGAGAGAGTAATAGAAAGAGAGATACCGAGAGAGAAGAAGATAAGACACATTGGGAGACGGAACCTGAAGGAGGCACAGAGGCAGAAAAGATTCATATGTCTTTATAACGCCGCGTGTCCACTGGACGACCGCGTAAAGTCATCTCTGTATTTCATAGATAAAGCTCATCATTTTCTGTTTTCACTTAAAAATACTGAGATTAAAGGAGTAGAACGGAGTAATAGGTCAGCTTAAAGAGATTTTCACCCAGATTCTGTCCACGTGTGACCAAAAGCCATGTTTCCAAATGATGCCTCTACCAATAGAAAGTGGGGACAAATGGAGCAAAGAAGGCAAATGAGTCCATCAGAGTAATACAATGAACAGTGAGAATTTAATGCTTTTCCTTGTCATAGATAATAACTAAATGTCTTTGTGTTTTAGTTAGGGCTGTCAATCAATGAAAATATTGAATCGCGATTAATCGCATGATTGTTCGTCCGTTCAAAATGTACCTTAAAGGGAGATTTGTCAAGTATTTAATACTCTTATCAACATGGGAGTGGGTAAATATACTTGTTTTAAGCAAATGTGTTTTTATATTTATTATTGGAAATCAATTAGCAACACAAAGCAATGTCAAATTTGATTCAGAAACACTCATAAGCATTAAAAAGTATGCACAAATCATAACAAATTCTAACAGACAACAACAGCTGTCAGTGTGTCAGTGTGCTGATTTGACTATGACTTTCCCCAAACTGCATGTGATTATCATAAAGTGGGCATGTCTGTAAAGGGGAGACTCGTGGGTACCCATAGAACCCATTTTCATTCACATATCTTGAGGTCAGAAATTAAGGGAGCCTTTTGAAAATGGCCATGACGGTTTTTCCTCGCCAAAATGTAGTGCAAGTTTTGAGCGTTATTTAAGCTCCTTCCTGACAAACTAGTATGACATGGTTGGTACCAGTCTATTCCTTACTACTACTGCTATTTCTACATTCTACTTCACTACACTGCAGTAAGTACAGACTACATGTGGTTAAAAATTACACGCCTAAAGCAAGAAGGACTTTCTTATAACATGCTTTTGCCTTGCGTAGTATCCTGTCATTCACAAGCGTTTTGTGTGACCGGGCTGTATATATGATAACTAAATGTCTTTGTGTTTTGGTTTGTTGGTAAAAAAAAAAGAAAAAAGAAAGCAGGCATTTCTTAGTATTTTCAGTCATTTTTTTAAATGATTAATTGAATGATACAGTAAATAATCATCAGATTAACCTATAATCAAAATAATCCTTAGTTGCAGCTAACCCAAACTCATATTTGTAATAAAACAAATCAAGAATATTTTTGAAACTATGAACCCTTTGCTACTATTGATGACTGCACCCTGCCTAACGTTTCCTTAATTCAAATTAGTCCACGCAGAATGGAAACACAGGAGAGTGCCATTACGCACACATTGCTCAGCTAACCCATAAATATTCATCGATCCAACCATTAAGAATTAAGAGCCGGGAATTGAGACTTGACTCTTGAAACTAAAGAACTTGACCTGTGGCCCTGCAGACAACACTAGAAACTACCCTGAGAGCCGGCTGACGTGAACTTTCAGCCTCGACCCATGAGTCGGCAAAAAGGTTTAGTTTATAGAGGCAATTTCCAGCGATGTGACCGGAGAGCCGTAATGCGCGCTGTGTGTAAATAAATGTCGGCACTGTGTCTCATTCGGCCTTGAAGACTGGAAGTGTGTGTGTTTTGCTCGGGTGGTGATGGAAGCGCTCTGGTCTGAATCACCCGGGCCTGACGTCACAGGGAGGTTGATATGCAGCCAAATATTTCATGGAAAGAGAGTGAGTATCTCTGTGTTCTTGTTTTATTAATACTGATGCAACATCTATAGTCATTTGAGGCATACCGTAGGATTGAGAACAGAACATCAGAGAAGCAGGTTTGAAGTTATTTCTACACAGATTTCTATTTGTTTCAACCTACTTTGTAGACTCTTGTAGATTGGGACTTGCCACCCAGAACAGACTATTTCAAAGTGCATTCAGAGTTCTTCCCAGTGAGCGCGAACGGATCTGATTTACAAGCTGATTTGTCGAGACGAAGCTCAAACTGTGCCTCTCTGCCGTTTTAAATATTTTAAAAACCCACACCAAGAAGTATTCGCTAATACTTTGCAGGCCGGGTCTTGTCAAACATTTTTCAGAAAAACAAAGCCAACGCCATCTGCTGCTCCTCTGCTCCGAGGTCTCTCTTTGATGCTCGTTGATTCGCTTTTCTAAATTGAGAGCCGTGAGTGAGTCATTCGCGGGACTCTAAAATAGAGAAAGGAGCAAGACAGCTGAGGGTGTATCATGCCCCTGAAGGTGTTAAGTAAGTGAAATCCCCCTCGAAGAGACTAGCAAAAGAAAACCACAGCAGCGTGATCACAGTGTGGCCTCTGGTCAGAGCCGTTCGTGTGAGGAGATTTTTTTTTCTTCTATTTAGCCTTTATTTAACCACATCAGTCAAATTCCTACTTGGCAAATTAGCACGGCAGTAAAAGCCTGATTCTTTTGTGAGATATTTCAATTATATTAACATCCATGGAGATGCCCTTTTGTTCATCGACTGCTCTGACAACAACAGTTACTCTCCTAATGTCTTGACTCTCTATTGAAGAATGGAGAAAGAACGAGTGAAGAGGGACTGAGACATAGTTTAAATGCAAGATCATAAAAAAGCTGAATGATGTGTTGTCTTCTAAACAACAAAACAGTGAGAAAAGAACTACAACATGTTCCCATCCGAGAGGAATTCCTAGAAAGTCCAAGACTACTTTGCCCCAGTGCCTGACCCCCTCCTCTCGATGGACACTTCTTGACTTCTTCAAGCTGCTGCAGAAACTAAGAGGCTTTGTTTTCTGTGGATTGCTGGACAGTCCTGTCACGGGTGTTTCCCAGAAATGACCAGATGCGTGGAATTCGAGGAAAGGCTGGCCCAGCGCCAGGGGAGGGGTGAGGAGGAGGGCGGAGGGAAGAATGGAGGCAAGTGGAATTGAAGAACAGAAAGGCCTGGTATTCTTGGAAAAACCCTTTTGCCTTTGGCAGTGGTTCTACCGGGAGATACCCAAACACAAAAAGATCATCTTACATGTTTTATGCAAACCCACTGATGTAGCATGACTAACCAGCTTTCCCCCGGGGCTTTTTGCTCATGATAAAGTGAAAGACGAACTATCTTAACGGTCCAACTATGACAAAGCGTCTTCGACTCGCGCTCGTGTTGCGGATTACAGCCGAGATCCTCTGATTATAGTTTACAATAATCTGAGAAAACACAACAGAATGTTGATGATCGCTCCAATTAGGAACAGCCTGATAAACAGATGTTGCTTGAATACCAGCGTTCGTCGTACCACAGAAGATCACTTAGTGCAGATGATGAAGTTTGTGTGAAACTGTGGCATCGCTATAAAAAGAAAGTTATTTTTCTCATTAAAGCAAAATCTAATTTAGCGAAATTTGAAGGCATGCTGAGAGACATTAATGCCAGATTCCAGATCAAGTGTAAAAAAAAAAAAAGAAAGATAATTTAATAACTTCAAATAAGAGTATGAGGTCGGCAAGAAAACCACAGATTTTGGCAGTTTTACTACAACTGAAAAGAAAAGAAGCACAAACCACAGAAAGACAAAGAGGGTGGCTAACCTCTGGAGAGCCAAATGAGTTTCAATTTGTCTTCATACTGTTTCTGGCTGTTCATTCCCATGGTGCCAGAACTTATTTGATTATGTGATCTGAAATGAGCAAGCCAATTAGATTACAATTGATTTTCATAGTCACAAAGACAAATTACATGTGCAAAAAAAAAGTATTAAGAATTTAAATCATATGGTGCTTTCCAATACCCGTACTACAGAGCTATTTAGTATGCCAGAAATAGTATGTCCCTATTAGGGGTCGGAATCACCAGAGGCCTCACAATACATATTATCATTATATACTTAAGTCCCGATACGATCGTATTGTACAGTACAGTACAGTAATATGCACAGTATTGCAATAAGATATGTTATGATTTATTACCTTTTTTCAACTGCAAATTATGCAGTTTGTCAACATCTGTTTTATCTAATATGATACAGTTTTCACTCTGGTCATTTTAGAGTTTTCATTTACATATCTTGAGGTCAGAGGTCAAGGAACCCCTTTGAAAATGGCCATGCCAGTTTTTCCTCGCCAAAATTTTGTGTAAATTTGGAGAGTTATTTAGCATTTTCCCCAACAAGCTAGTATGACATGGATGATACCAGTGGATTGCTTAGGTTTTCTAGTTTCATGTGATACCAGTATACAACTCTAGTTTTAAGACTGAGTCCGCGACACCCTCTAAAGACAGAATAGCGGCTGACGTGCCGGCGGATTGTTAAGAGGTTAGTTTATATAATAGAAGGTCGATACTTGACGTCCATGTATCAATTAGGCTTTTACAGGTTTTTTATTTTTCATATATACAGTTAGTATGTAATAATAATGTATAAATCCCAAAATAGCCCAGGAAATAAGGAATAATCCCACAACATTACTCAAATTCTACAAGCCAGGATGCTTCTCTGGCTACTCCGACCCAGAATCCTCTGCGCAGCGGAAGATAAGTCGCATCGACACAGACAGATGACAGCCTGATGACAGCTCATAGACGGACTACAACGGATATATGCACAAGAGGGTCAAAGTTCAAGGCGCAATGTTATGACGTAGTAGTATGTCCCAATTGTATGAATACATGCAAAAGTACGTATTTGTAAGGGCAGCCGCAGTGCGTACTAGAAGTACAAAGAAAAGTATGTGATTTGGAACGCAGCCATGGTGTCAGTCTCCAATCAGAAAGCTGGAAATTAAGCTTATTTGTGTGCTTGTAAATAGTCGAGCTTACTCAGACATATGATGTACTTGCTAAAACATCCTCCTTCCGCCCCGTTCCTAAACTCTGAGAGGAGATATGTTAACATTATGTGTTTAAGTTCACCACATCTCTGACACATGCAGTTTCTTAATGCACTTTTATCAGTGCACTTACGGATGACAGCCCGAGGTAATTCAACACATTCCCCCTCTGAGAGTATATTTTTCACAGCGCAAGAGCAGAGCGATGCAGTCGAGATATGATTGCAGAGAGCTTCTCTTTATTTTGATTTCTTTATATACGATGGTCGCGTCACCTGGTTTCGGCTGTTTATCTAATACCACTACACTATATTGTAAAAAGGGCGGACTGATTCCAGACCACCGGCCCTGCGCTGAGACATTTGATAAACACCAGGCAGATTTCCAGTGAGTCATTAGCTTCTATCACAACACAGAGGAGAGCGATGCAGGCCTAATGGGGAGGAAACATGAGACCAGGCGTGCATGAGTAAAGATGACTCACAGCAACTCTTACTACACCCAACGAGGGACAGGCAATAGACCTAAAAGAGTAAATTGCGTACGCTTACTAGATCTCGATTCCAAATGTGTAATGTATATACAAGTCCCGCCGACCGACTCATTTCCTGATTAACGAGATTCGGAGAAAAGATC
This sequence comes from Sebastes fasciatus, assembly GCF_043250625.1. Lineage (NCBI taxonomy): Eukaryota > Metazoa > Chordata > Actinopteri > Perciformes > Sebastidae > Sebastes > Sebastes fasciatus. The sequence goes on along the minus strand of NC_133811.1, from coordinate 22,879,606 downwards.
AGAGTTGATTTCGTACTGGGAAAAGAGGCCTGCAGCCAGGCTGGATTACTTTACGTGTGTGTGAGTGTGCAAGTGCATTTAGCCTGTTCTTTAGTGTTTGTGATACTACATTTGAAAGTCAGGTGGTCAACAGCTGTGGCAGTTCTGTGTGTCTGTTTTTCTCTGTGGGAAAAAAAGTGAAGCAAAACATCTCTGAGGGAAACTCAAGAGATCGCAGGAGGGTCAAGGTTATTCTGGCACCAAAAGGTGAAATCACTTCAGCGGATTTCAGAGATCAGACATCCTGTGTGGCTCCGACGCTAACCCTAATATAACTGCGACTGAGAGCCAGCGGCCACGTCCTTCCGTGAACCAGCTAGACTCCCACTGCCAGGGACAGCACAGCAGCTACATCCCCGCAGATGAGGACGAGATGACGCCAAGAAAATCTCTGCATAATAAGGAATTAAGTGCTGCACATGGCAGAGAGAGTGCGAGTTTAAACAATAGATATTTTCCATGTGGATATGCAAAGCCGAAATATTCAAAATCCACATTGTTTAGATATGAAGAAAGGCAGCAGACCCCCACAGGAGAAGGAAAAAGGAAAAAATGAGTCACATCGCAGGGAAACGGAAAGAGGCCTATCAAAAGCTTCATCACAGCACTCCGAGTGTATCATGTGTGTTTTGTTTTATTCATTGTGTTAATGCCCTAAATAGATCTAGGTGCAAAGTCATTCATTCTTGTCAGTGTGCTACTGTGTGCTACTTTTTTGGAGAATGCTTATGCATAGAAAATAAGAAGTGTTTGACAGTTTTATACAAAAGAAATAAGCATAAACCATTATGGCTGGGACGATACAACTATCTCCCGATTCAATACTATCACGATACTTGGGTGCCGATTCGGTATGTATTACGATTCTAAAAGTATTGCGATTTGATATTAAGATTTATTGCGACACCATGGGAAAAAGTTAGATAATACACTTCTAGGGATTTTATTTTGGAATTTTTTTTTATTTTCAGCATGTATGTATTTAGAGATGCTCATTGTCAGGAATTATTTATTTTTTTCCAGCAACCCTAAAATCAAAGAACAAAGACATTTCCCTCACAAATTAGTGGTATTTTATTTTCAATTTATAAGGGACATGTAATGTTTTATACTTTTGGTGAATGTAATCCAATAAATTTTATTTCCATATATGTATTTTGTACATACAGTTCCCTCTGTTAACACCTTATTTTGAAAACTGGACGTAGTCACATGTTAAACTTCCGCTAACTTCGCCAAGTTCATCTCTAGCTCTACCCGTCAGCTCCGTTCTCTTTATACATCCATGGTCAGCTCCATCGGGGCCGTTTGAATGCATTTAACATAAATGTCAGTATATGGGTGCTCTACAGTTGTAGCGTCGGACGATTTGACCACGGAGATGAGCGTGACGGTCGGCTTGACCGCACGTTACCGCAATACGATAACGTTTCCTGTCCATGACAGAGTTAGCATTCAGCCTTAGCCGTGATGTCTAGCTCTGCTTTTCCTGGCAATGTGTGAAACCCAAAGTGTTTCCATACTTTACTGCATGTGTGGTGTTTAACACTTTGGATTTAAAATGTGAGGGTGGCGGTCGTATACACGTGGACCCTCCAACTTTTTTTACTTTCTTGTTTCGGCTTGCTGCGGCCAACTGTGGTTTATTTTGGTTGACGGATACGGAACAAATATGACGTCACGTTACTCAGACTACAACATTAGGAAGCGGTGACTTCCTTCTACCTCCAAATAGGCTCAAATGAAGCAAATATATTGATTCTGGCATAAAAAAATCTATTTCAAAATCGTTAAAAATAAACGTGATACATAGCTGAATATATTTTATTATCTATAAACCATAGATGAAGAAGATGCTTGTATACTTTACGGTGTGTGTGTGGTAAGCATGGCAAAAGGCACACAGGTAGAAGTGTGAAGTAATAGAGAAAGGTGCTGAGGGATCTGCCCTCAGCAGATATAGATTGGAGATTGGGGAAAAGAGTTATAGCTCCCAGGAACAGATCCGTACGGGCCTCTATGAAGCTCGATGCTGCCTGCAATTGAGCAGGATGGGATGGGAGGACAGCAGCAATGTTTTAAAGCACTGCTAAGCCATCCTGGAATGAAGTGAAATGACCACATGTCACACTGAGATGAGAAGTGAGAGGGAGGGAACGGGCAGAGTGAGAAACAGTGCGGAGAGTAAAAAGAGAGAGAGAAAACAGAGTGTGTCGTTCTAAGAGGAATATTTCAGGGCGGTAAATGGAGCAGAACTCCATTCCAGCTCCTCTCTTAACCTCCCCCGGTGTCTCATCCTCTGCATGCAAAGCATGAAGCCCAGGAGACAAAGAAAACAGAGGAGCCGGAGAGACAAGCTTCAGGACAAAATAACACTGAATTAATAGACAAGACATTTTGCTCATGCATTTGTTTTGACATAACAGAAAACACACAGAGGCGCAGAATGGCAAGCGGTGAGGATTTGCTCTGTTCGTAATTGCCACTCTGAGGTTTAAGCGGTGAAAAGGTGAAGGCCGCTGACCCTGCCCACACACAGGCAACCACCAGGCTCGCCACCCACAGGGATATGCTTCTGCTGATTTATAGTTCACACATTCAATTGCTGCAACAGTTCCTTCCTAATAATAATTAACCTTTAAATAATCTATATTGTTAAACCAACAACAGATCACATGACTGCCTGTATGTGAAAGAGGTTGCTCGTGGTGATGAACTATCACCCGACACTTCAGTTCCTCTCAGTTCTACGGAGCTTTACAGCGTCTTTCATGTCGTTGTTTTCGTTTTCCGGCTCACTATGTTACTGTGTTGGTTCACTCTCACTGCTCTCATACTGTAGCACCAAAGGGCAGACAAACACAGTTAGCGACTAGCTAGAGAACATGATGGAGCATTTAGCAGCTAAAGAGCCTGATATTTCCCTCAGGAGTAGGAGAACAAAAACAGAGCTAAAAGGAGCATGAATTATGGACTTGCATTGATTTGGTTTCCAGAAAAATGACTCCAAATAAATTCAAATGTTGCTCCATATGTGCTGGATGTATAAATGGGCAACTGTTTGCAAAGAGATTCTCAATATCAACTTGAAAGGTGATAATATGTTAGTGTTGCATTTACAGCTTGTTTCCGCTGCCCCCTAGTGGCCAAAAACTTGTTATTGCACGTTTAAGTAATGCAAGCTGTACCCACACACCCTAGCTATATCTACGAAGTCTATCTAAGTAAAGCATTGTAATTCGTATATAATCCACGTAATCATGGACCAGGAAGTATAAATATATATAAAGAGCGACAAATGCTGCGTAGCGAGGAGGTCGGGGTGGATGGGAGGTTAAAAAAAAAACACCAAACTTTTGCCGAGGACACAGTGTTTGCCTAAACCTAACCAAGTATTTTAAGCCTACTAATTTGAACCCAAACCACAATCGTTTCCTAAACCTAACCAAGTAGTTTTGTTGCCTAAACCTAACTAAGTTGTTTCCTGTGAAGATCAAAGTTTATTTTGAAAAGACTGTACGCATTGAATGAGCAGAAATTGACACGTGTAGCTGGACATTCGTAGAAAAATGCGAGATAACTCTTCGTAAGATTGTATGAGGATACGTTGAGTAACGCTGTGTAATATCACACACTGGTTTCTGTAGTGATGTTTTGGAATTTAGTTTACCGTCCTGCGAGTTGCCGATCCCTTGAGAAGCCAAATTTGGACAAAGGGCAGGAAGCCTGGCTAAATTTGCTGAGCGACAGGCTAGTAGCAGCCGCCACAGCTGACTCTGATAAGCAGAGACACCTCTCAACTATCAGTACATACTAAAACAAACTTGTCTCTATGCCTTAATATTTCTTTGAAGAAACAATGATTCTCTAAATTGTCAGACAAGAAATTAGGTCACACTTAACTTTAAATGGTGGAACAAATGCATTACTAAGGACTGTTGCACAATTAGTGGTCACAGTAATGTCTGCTGTATACGTCTCCATAAGCTAAGTAACTTTAAGCTTTACATACTGCATATTATAGTGAAACTCGAAATGGGTGGCATATCTCTGACAAGCAGTGCATTCTGTGGAACATCATCATGGGATTTGTATGGAGTAATACTGCCAGATGGCGCTGAGGTACTAGAAAGCATATAGTAGATGATTAAGAACATTCACATTATGGTGCAACTCCACTGGGTAACATTTAGATATCAGTGTGTAAGACTTTCAGGGTGATGCACTTTGAGATTGCCTCCTTGGCGGCGCCTGTATAATTAGTAGTACTGAAGTCATCAAAGTGCACCAAGTAAATGGAGCAAAGCGGCTCCAACAAACCTTCCACCTTCCACCTTTCACGAACCCAGCGCCGACTGCTGGGAGAGGACGGGTGGAGGGAGAGTGGAGGGAGAGTGTTGTACGCAGTTTTACCTTTCACACAACAAATAGTTGTTTACTGTTAGAGGGAGTGTGATGGAGTTAGAGCGAAGAGTGATACCAAAGGATGTAACAATATCAAAAACACACTGGTGAAGGAACAGCTGACATGTTTTCACACTTATCAATAGTGTAGCCCAGACTCTTTGTGGTCCTAATAAACTCCTATTTGATAGCGGTAACAAAGTGTGCAATAACGTGTGCCTTCGCTTTATGCGTCTCTGTATGTGGCTTGACGGAGCCGACAGAGAAGTGAACCATCAAGCTCTTCTCCTCCAACAATGAGACTTGTTCAAGCGCTGCGTTTTTTGCTGCCAAAACAACACACAGTGGAACTTTCAAAAACAACGACGCTGTTAAATAAATCAAAAATACCCCCGCAGCTTAGCTCAGCGGCAAAACCTGACACAGTAACAGAACCATGTATTCAGCCATTCTGCCTTTTTTAATTCATACACATAGGCAAAAAAAAAAGTGGTGTATTGTTTGAGAGACCAGACTAAAGTTTTATGGTGATTCTGCAATGCATCATGACACAACAGAAACACATTTTGCTGGATCCTTGATATGATGATGATAGCAGGAAGGAAGTGGTTAACTGTCATTTGTTGTGGTTTGCTACTGTGTCCTGCTTAGACGCACAGGAACCATTTCTACTGGCAGAATGCATTCATATTATTTATTCATTATCTGCATCTGTATTTATTGATATTCTGATTATGTGTTACTTATTTAATAACCCAGAATATGATTAAAGTGTATTTTGAACCCTGGAAATTAATTATTAGTCTAAATGTTTCAGGGGAAATTGAAATGATGTAACTGATAGCAAACCCGACGCTCACCTGACTGAATGGAAATTATGATAAATGATGTAATAAGTGTTTGTTGCTGACAGACAGACTCTTGTACATTTTGAATACATAAAAAATGTGTGATTAATTTGCAATTAATCATGATTAACTATGGACAGTCATGCGATTAATCAGAATTAAATATTCTAATCGATTGACAGCCCTAACTATAAGATAATCAATTAAATAAGGCTTTGTACGTCACAGTTGTGGTAATACCGTCACCTCATTTCGAGGTTCCAAAGAACAGAAGCATAGGGTAGCTTTTGTTGTCATACAAAGAAAATGTAACAGCTACAAACACTTACACTCGAGTCTGCAGAGTGCATTGAAAGCTAAGTGGACTAATGGTGGTTAGCATCATTTAAAGGAATTGTACTTCTTCTTTAACAATGAATTACTGCCTGTGCCGCCGCAACTTAGTAAGCCTGGAAAGAAGCATTTGATTCCACCTAAAATTCTAATTATTTTTCATATCATAGCCTTCTAGAGATAAGATAATTTAAGCAGTGAGATCCACTCACAAGATTCATCTCGCTTATGAGATGAAAAGTAACGAAGACCAAAATGGACCCAGAATGTAAGATCCAAGTTGTTGTTTTCAAGGATCTTTTAAGGCTAGAGTTGTGGGTTAAGGAATGAATGTAAGGTCCCAGTATATTTGTATATAAATAATACAATCTGATTTTGCTAAATGAATGTGTTTGGGTGTGTTCCTTCATCAGAAGAGCAGAGGCCTCATCATCTCTTTCTTTCCCATACGGTTCATGTTCAGCCATCGCTCATGCCCGTATTGCATGATTGCGCTGAAGGGCCAGTATAATCAGCCATAATGCTTTACAGATGTTATGGCTGTTTTTAAAGCCAATACTGCAGCCCCAGGCAGCCATATATGAAAACCCATCTGTGCACGGATATCAGTGCGTGTGTGCGTGTCTGTACATGTAGCTGAAAACCAGGGCATGGTCGGGGTAAAACATTATGAATTAAGGTCACATCTACAGCTCAGGATGTGTGATTTATGTTCCTCTGCCTTGTCCTGTCATTGACTAATCACCTGAACAGAAAGTAACAGGTGCAAACGGATTTTCTGAAGAGCGATTTCACAGATAAGACGCTCCGAATTCGCCGTTAAACACGGCCAAGAAACGGCACTAAGCCGTCGATGACATGGAAAATATGACAGTCCGCATGATGTGAACAAGAGACGACACCCCTTTAAATCCCTGCGAGATCTGCCAGCACCCTTCCTAATCCGCCTTCTAACATCTACCATTGTGTACAACATCTAATATCAACCACGAACCGCTGCTTAAATGAAGACTGGTGGCATACCGCAGCCAGGAATTTGCATGGACCGCCCGCTCTTGTGAAATAGGAAATGAAACATGCTGAGGCTTGGAGGCTCTGTGAGATTCTGGATATTCCTGTGGTCTGGCTCTCGGGATCCTGTGGCCCGGGCCTTTAATTCCTAATGGTGGTGAACGCCAAGCTCTGGTCACGACAGGAAATGCCTGCTAGGTGAAACATCCGCCCAAGACGCATTCATTCAGAAGTGTCAAACACACGCACTGTTTCCCCTATGAACCAGATCGGTGCACTGGTAAACAAAGTGCTTTGTCATGATGACCGTGTTCATTTGGTTAGAATCCAGTCAGCTGCAATAGTATTTAACAGGACTGGGTTTTTTTTACAACCTGGACCTGTTTCTGTGGAAACTAGTCATTTATTTGAATAAAACACAGCAAAGGCTGGAAAATACACCTGTTAGTAAAAAAGTGTGATCGTCTTTGTTTCTGTGTTTCTTGTATATTAATTTTATTTTTTTATTTTTAACACATTCTGTATCTGTTCAAAATATACCTTAAAGGGAGATTTGTCAAGTATTTACTACTCTAATCAACATGGGAATGTGCGAATATGCTTGCTTTATGCAAATATATGTATATATTTATTATTGGAAATCAAATAGCAACACAAAACAATGACAGATATTGTCCTGAAACCCTCACAGGTACTGGAGAAAATATGCTCACATCATAACATGGCAATCACATGCAGTTGTGGGCAAGTCATAGTCAAGTCAGCACCTGTCTGAGTTTGAGTTTATGATAAAGTGTGCATGTCTGTAAAGGGGAGACTCGTGGGTACCCATAGAACCCATTTTCATTCACATATCTTGAGGTCAGAGGTCAAGGGGACTCCTTTGAAAATGTTCTCGCCAAAATTTAGTACAAGTTTGGAGCGTTATTTAGCCTCCTTGCTGACAACCTAGTATGACATGGTTGGTACCAATGGATTCCTTAGGTTTTTGTAGTTTCATATGATTCACTCTAGCTTTAAAACTGTCAGTGTTTGGTTTGTCTGTTCTGAGCTACTGTAGAAACATGGCGGCCAGCTCCGTGAAGAGGACCCGCTCCGTATGTAGATATCAACGGGTCATTCTAAGGCAACACAAATTCATATTTTCAGGTGATTATACACAAAAGAAAACATACTTATTAATATTATATTCCATTTCTGCCAATAGATCCCCCTAAATGCTACACACTGTTCCTTTAACTATGTATAAACTGAAGCTTTGGGGATACAGGCTTCGATTTACTGCAGCAGTGCCTTATAATGCAAAGATAATAACTGTTGTTCACTTTATGCTCCAAATAATTTACAGAAAATAACTCAGAAAATGCATTAGCGTTGGCAGGAGTTTTAATGGTTTGATGCATTTGCCTAAATAAACAGAAATTTTCCATTATACGGTAATTCCAGAAAATAAAAATGGAGGTGGATATATTGCAGCTACTTGATGGTGTTGATACTGTGTGTGTGTGTGTGTGTGTGTGTGTGTGTGTGTGTGTGTGTGTGTGTGTGTGTGTGTGTGTGTGTGTGTGTGTGTAATTGTTGCTGTGGAGGCGGCGGGGACGGTCGCAGGAGAGGAATTGAAAGGGGCGGGGGTGTGTGAGCTAAGGACTGTCATAAGAAGTAAATGCACATTCGTCGTACCACAGAGACACACTCACGGCACTCAGTCACTCTGCCTCAGTGTGCACTGTTGAAGCAAATTAAGGAAGCCTTGGCAGCCTTTTAATGGTCTGTCACAGTCTAACAGGTTTAGAGCGCTTACAATGGACCCAGGCACTAAGCCCGACAGCTCGCGCTTAATTGTTCAGAACCTGTGTGTGTGTGTGTGTGTGTGTGTGTGTGTGTGTGTGTGTGCGTGTGTGTACTGTGAGAGCCATTCTGTGCCTGTAACTAAAGTCATTGATTCTCATTATGAGGACAGATAAGATAGACACTTCCTGTCTGTCAGTCTGTCCGTCTGACTGGTTCAATAAAACGTGCTCCAGCTGATATGTTATGATGAATGTGGTGCCAATATGTGCGTTTCCAGCCACTGTTATTTTAGAGAAAGTGATCCTAAACCCAAGGTATTCACGCACGGTTACATTCTAGTCGGATAGGAAGTTAATTGTGTGGCTATTCGCACAAAAAAGGAATCATGGAATGTCTTTCAAATAAACCGTCCTCAGACAGAGACAAAGACGCGCAGAGCACAAAGCCATAAGCAGATTGAGTTATTGACTCAAGCAGCCGGCGATAAACAAAACATCAAGTGTCTCAATTTTCAAGTGGTGCCTGAAGAAATCAACAAAGCAAATAAAAAAACATTTGTTTTTCACTCTATAGCCCGCTCTCTATCAGCGAGCAAAATGGCCCACAAAGGATGAGGAGGTGGCGGTGCCTAAAAAATCCCCCTCCTAAATGGTTGGAGATTCTGAGCCGTGTGACCTAGAATATGTTTGACAATTTTCTTTTAATTAGGCCTTGAAGACACGACTCATTCCAACTGCTGTCCCGAGAGCTAAATTAATTACTGAGACAAAGCCCATTCTAGCTCATGGCAAAGATGAATCATTGCAGTATTTGGGGAATGAGCAATGTTCTTCATTCAAGGGCTGATGAAAGAGACTCAGACTCTAAAATGTTAGCTAATGTACTCCATTACAAGGCTCCCTCCAGCCGCACCACACATGTACAGTGCACATCGGCATCTGCTGCCTCTGCTATCGGGAATTCACCTTTTCATCTACTTTTCTATTGGACGGAATATTTATTTGAAGAATGCATCAAAAAAAGACAAACTGGGGCTTTTATGATGGTTACACTACTGCACGTCTAAATCAGCAGTACCTCACTCTCTTCTTCCCTTCAGTTTCACCTTACTTGCGTCTTCTCTCTCAGTGGTCTGACCATTCTGCTTTTCCAGGGTGATCCACAGATAACAAGCCTCGACTCAACCGCCTCGTGCAGGCCATCAGCCAGCGGACGCGCCCTCAACGGCTGCCAGCAGGCAGGCCATTCATTCAGCTAAATGACTGTGTCATCTGTCAGCCAGTATAAATGGGTGTTTGTGAGTTATGGCTAATTAAGCTAATCACAACACCAAGGGTTGTGCCAGAACCCGGGCCCCCACAAAGAGAGACAGATGAAAAGGTGAGTTGGTCGCACCTACACCTGATGAATATGTGAGGATTGGGAAATATATTTAACCCATTTGTGCCCGCAACTGAACTTCTTTAATTTCCTCTGAGCTTGCCTCAAGCACAAATGTGAAGACCTTTTCAAAATCAATAAATATTTGATTTTTTCAAGTGATCTATAAAGTTCAAAGTTGTACTGTTATATATATATATGGAGGACAGAACCTGCAGAAAATAAATCAATCAATAAATAAATGACTTTATAAATAAATAAATAAATATGCCATTAAATGTAGAAAAAATAATATTTAAAATAAATGTTAATTAATTGATTAATTGTGACATAAATTGATATTTCTGTTTTAATTTGCTTTATTTATTTATCTTTGCATTAATTCCCAAATGTATTTACTCTTCTGTTTAAGTTTCTTTTATTTAGTCATGATTTATTTATTTTTATATTTATTATTTATTTTTGCATTTACTTTTTATTTATTTTTAAACATATGTATTTATTCATGTATTTATGCATTTATTTATTTCTGCACAATTTTCCCATTGCATTTCAACCCTTATTTATTTTCCCCAAAATGATTTATTTCTGTATTCTTTTCTTTATACTTACTTATCGAGTCATTTATTTAGTTATTGATTTAGTTTTGATTTTGGCAGGTTCCATTCTCCATAGTTAAATACTTGCCCAAATTATGTCCATACCAAATCAGAATCCCTTATCATACTAAATATAGTCTTTGGTCACATATGGGTCAATAATGGGACCATTTTGTGTTTGTATCTGACAAGAATATGTATGTTATAGATAAATCCTAGTTTTGATTGCTTGTATTACACAGAGCAGTATTGTGGAATCAGGGATTTGATAATAATACGTTCTGTCTTGTTTGTTACTTCTATCTATTCATCCCTCTCTGATTATCACTTATTTTCTAACACTCTTGCAATGTCCCATTCTGTCTCTTCTCCGAGTTTTCCGACCTTGTGAATCAGAAGATGTGCAACGAATCCCTACTAGCAGGTTTGTATTGACTGAATGATTGGCCAGTGTGTGCTCGGCAAGTCTAATGAGGTAAAAACCTGAGTTTGCTCGGGCGACACCTCCAGATTAAATTGAAGGGTTCGCGGGGATGTCCATGTCCTCAGATAAAGGAGTGATAACCCACTCAAATGTTTTCATTAGGGGGAAAAATGTGTCTCGTTATCTATGCCTGATAAGATGAGAATCCCCCATATGGAAGGATAACATTTGGAAACAGTCGGACGGCAAACAGTTCTTGCACCGATTCCCCAGCAGTGGAGTATTTGTAATCCTAAAGGAGAGAAAAGCTAGTATTGTCCTCTGCAGCACGTGTGTAGGTGTGTGTGTGTCTATCTGTATGTTATGAAGAGAGATGAACTCTGCAGCAGCACATAGACGCAATGCGGGCTGGCCCTTGAGTTCACTATTCATCCCCAGTTTTTCCTCATATATCTTGTCACAACAAGAAGACCAAAGTATTTCAGCTCTAGCACTCTCTGACACAGACACACACTCACATCTGCATGAGCTCTGACTAACTTGGTTATAAGTAAACTACATGGACGCTGGTAATGCAGTTTCTCCCAGTTGTATCTAACTATAAAACAAGGAATCTCTGTCTGTCTGTGTGTCCTTCGCATATCTCAAGAACCGTTCATCCCATCTATTTCACACTTGAAGGGGACCCAAGGGAGTGATGTGTCAAATTTAGTGCAATTTTCAGTATGAATAAACTTTGAATAAACAAGCGAACGGCGCTCTTTGCAGCAGCGGGGGAGGGGCTTAACAGGGCTGTGGACTGAGTTGAGCATGTCGTCGCGGCTCATTGACTGCAGTTCAGTTTTGCTGCTGGATGCTGGATATACTAAAGTTTCAACCGAACTCTTCTTCACTTCCCTGGAGTCAACGAGCGATGAGTGATTCCTCGACAACGCTGCAAGAAGCACCTCCGGGGGCCGTTACGAATGGCCACGTGCTCTACTGAACAGGCACCGCCTCCGACAATGCTGCAAGCAGCAATACCGGGAGCCAATCAACCAGTTCCGAACGAGAACACGTTCCTCCGAACGGGCACGCCCCCTGACAGCGCTGCAAGCAGCAATTCCAGGAGCCAATCAGCCACTACTGAATGGTAACATGCTCCTCAACGGCCACGTCCTGAACAAGCACTGCACCAGTACAGTTAAGTAGTCCAATATGGCTATTAAGCCAGGACAAATGCAAGACCATGATTCCCAAGCACGCCCATCATGTAAAATAATAAATCACAAACATGAGTAATGTCTGGACTGTGGAGACCAAGATGATTGAAGCAATCTTGGGAATTGGAGATAATCTGTTGAATGAGGAAGCATACCATCAGAAATGAAACAGCTAAGAGGTCAGAGAGAAAAATGGGTCTATATAAGCAACTAAAGTTGACTGAGAACACACGCGCTTTTTCAACATGTCTCACTGCTTTTTGCAGTCACACACATGGGAGAGTCACAACAGGTAAGAGGCTTGTCTAAGAACATTTCTCAAAAGCTAGAAGCTGCGTATCAAATATCTCAAGAACAGCACTCCACGAGCAGGAAGTGGAAACTCAATTTCCAATGGCAACACTTTACCTGACATTGTATGTTCACTCCATTATTGCCGTCGGCCATAAATGGGCTCTGTCACACCAATTAGTGGAAAGTACCTACACGGAATGTTTCCTTTTCTTTGCCATTGTGCTTGAGATCAATTCTCCATAGACCAGAAAATCTATAATGTGCGGCTTAGTCACAGTCCAGGCAATAGGAGTCTTTGCAGCCCATGTGGCTTTAAGTAAAGAATCCAATAACACCAAGTGCAATCATTAGTTTGTCAGGTTTTATTACAGTAAAGTACCTGAAAGCTGGTCCACTCACCGCAGCCGTTATCTAACCTGTTTAGCTGTTAATAGTAATAGTGATTTGAGGTGAGGCGCTTGGCACCCTGTAGTCACCACAGGACTGTCTCTGCATCTTCCTGTCTCCTCTCTCAGCCTGTCTGCCTTCTTGTATCGCTCTACTCCTCTATTTGTGTCTCTCATGTTTTTGCTGTCTAAATCTCTGTGTCAAACCTACATTCTTTCACTCTTTCAGTAAAAAAATCAAATAAGCCAAAGAACAGATTATTGAATACAATAAACAAAAAACTAAAAAATCATAATAACAATCAGAAGAAGATAAATACATCCTGTGAGGCACAGCAGTGCTTTGACCTAAATGCTAATGACAGCATGCAACGACTTACAATGTGTGACAGCTGCGACACAAGATTGGCCAAAAATTCATCACTGACTTTAAGGATGTTGACTTTTTCAATGTATAATCAAAACCAAGTGTTTAAGTACCCCAGTCAAAGTCCTGTGCTTTGCTTAACTTGCACGGCAGCTCGCGATGTCACGAGATCACGTGAGAACCGCGGGATCACATATCACACCGAAAATCCATCTTGTCAGGCTTCAAGTACTGCGATTGTCTCTGGCAAGCCAGGGCACGGACCAATCAGCATCCTGTGAGGAGCTACTGGCAGCTATGGGCGCTGCTTAGGCGTGTACGGAGAGGCATCTGTGCATTCTAACAATGGTGGCTTGTAAAGAGGTTAGATGCTGCAATAGCATCAGTTATATCAGAACTGGAGAGTATTTCTTCTTTGAAAGAAGAGCAAAGAACGATACTGAAAGCGATGTTTTCTCTCTTCTCCTGACTGGCTTCGGCAAGATTTTGACTGACAGATGGTTCATCCAATCACCTGCCAAGTATTTTCTGAAAGTGCCTGCACTTTTCCAAACGGTTTCCAATGACGGCTTCTCAGATGGTTCTGTGTAACAAACCATCTGGCGGGTCAGGTTTGTGCTTCGCACCACCAACCATCCACCTCGACTACCTCTCTGTGACTTCTGTGCAGTGTGAGGATGTCACACTTCCTGGACTGGAAAACAGCTCTGCCACTGAATATAATCCAGGCAGCAATTATGTTTCCACAAAAATGCATTTGGCAACGGAAAAATTCGTAGTATATAAAAGTCTTGTAGGAGTTAGCATTGCATATTCACTGGAAACAACACAATCTCTCTCGCTTTGACTCTCTTTCTAGTCACAGCTCCTGACTTCTACATGACTTTCTCCGCTGCTGTTTTGTCATACCACCTTCCCCCCCTGAGGGATCTTCATCCCACCATATTAAGAGTGGAAATGTATCCGCTTCCATTGTAATTACAAACCCACTGGAGGCAAAGCTTCTTGATCTCGGCTGGATCCTCGCTTGCTTTTCTTTCTTCCTTTATTTACTCACCTCCCTCAGCCGAGAGGACAGACACATGCTGAGCTATCAGTTCTGTTTTTCTTCCCTTTCTGTCGGGCATTCTTTGCATCTAATATGCCTGAAATTACAATAGCATTTTAGGGAGGCAATAAAAACAATGACATAGAGGGTGAGGGTGTTTGAGAGAAAGAGAAAGAGGCGAGTCTGCATTAGATTGTGAATTGTGGGGGATTGCTGCTCCATATACAGTATGTGTTGCATATGAGGAGCTATAAAAATGCAAGAGGCAGACTCAAAAGCTGGAGCCATGCCTGTGTTTACTGTTAGTGTCTGGATTAGCCATCTCCAGGCGCTGGGAATCCTCCTCGAGGCTAAAATGTGGACTCGTAACAGCCCGGGACGAAGGCTTGATAGTGGGGGAGAAATTGCTTTCTGCAGGGACGAAATGAAAACTGCTGAAAAGAAAACAAGCATCCCCGCTGTCCCATGAAAACAGGTCAGTTAAAGCCAGCGGCGTCCACTACGGTTCGAGGGTGGAGGGTCAAGATGAGGGCGAGCGTTTGATGACCCCGTAGTGATCTGTAACTAAGACCGGATAAACGGGTACTGTGTGGGAAGTGTGGCCTACCAACAGCCCACAGGACAACAAAGTGAAGATAGAAAATAAAAGACACAAGAGAGAGGTGTGTCTGTTGTGAATTTGCGAGTTTGTCTGTTTCAAATCCATTCCAGGATTATTTTTACACTATCAAACTCTTGTCAGCTGGCTTTGTGACGCACCGGATGAGTATTTCCTGGAATGTCTCACACAAAAGTAAACTGCCATAATCAAAACGGTGCATGGAATATTAGGGATGTCGCAATGAGGAGATTTTCCCACCGGTTAATAAAGTCAACACCGGTGTTACCGATTACACCGGATATTTTTCAAGAAAAGATGATGCTCAATATATGCAGAGTGCTGACTTTGATCTTTAACATTGGATGGCTGTGTGTCTGGTCTCTCTGGTCGGGCCTTTGCTCACTTAAGGTGGACTGTTAAGGTGGACCAGCTAAAACCTCCACCAACTCTCTCTCTCGTCCCGTGTGTGAAATCGGGGTCCTGCTACTCTGTGCTGAGAGACTGTATGGAGCAGACACTTTCACTTTCAGTTTATAGCGTCTGTCATCCGACTATGTATTGATAATACGGCGCTGATTCGCCAAAATTAACTAAATGGGTTTTATTTCTGTTAAAAAAAGCATAACAACAACAGGGGGCGGTGGGCAAGTAATATAATCGGTGTGTGTGCCTGAACAACGTGTAACACCTGTAACATTGACTAACCCGGCAAGCCTTTTGAATGTACAGTACATTGCAGTGAAAAGAGTATGCCATGTGAGTGTAGCATAATAAACCAAATATCTGAGGACACTTTTCAGTCAATATTGAGGTTATAAATACTAAGGTTGAATACTCAGCGTTATTGAACACAGATACTGTACAGTATGTCTGGTGAGACTACTGCTGAGTATTTTTAGTCAATGGATAAATTGTTTTGCAATGCACAAAAATAGTCAAAGGAGGACAAAGGTGGCTTCAGCTTTTAGAAAAAACAGCCAAGTTGGGTCTAAAATTTCAGACACTCCGCGGTCCCGTGTGCGGATGTTGACGGCGATGACTGCGCTTCCCGGGGGTGTGGCAGTGAAGAAGAAAGGACCACGATGTTTTCCCAAAAACATGTGTGACGGAGCCCTGCCGCAACTGGGACCACAGCCACAGCGTTTATGTCTGTCTTGTGGAATGTCCTCTGCTGTTGCTTCCTGTTTGTGCACAACACCGTTTAAAAACACCCCTGCTCCTCTTTGCCGTAGGTGGTGCTGGCAGAAGCGATGACAGTCGTGAATGGTGGAGTTCGCTAGTGACACAAAACAGCTCGAGCACTCAAAAGATAATTTCCTTCCTGCTTGCTAAAAAGAGCCGAGGCCTGAATGAAGGCGTACCTTGATATCACAGGAATAGCATAAAAGGAATGCTGTGTGCGACCAGGAGCCAACGTACAGTGATGATTATCACATCTAAATCCAATTTCTTCATTCTTTGCATGCAAGCGCTTCAGAGGAGTCTCAACATGTTGGCAAATAGGCGCCTGGGAATTTAAGCGGTGCGTATGTAAGATGAGAGAATATCAGAGTGTCGTAATGGAAATATAAGAGAGCGAGATAAAGATTTGGCGTGAAGCCTTGTAAATGCATTTATTAGAGGAAGAAATACAGAGGAATAAAAAGCTGCCAAATCTTTGTTTCCAGCTCTGTGACAGCAACACGGCGATAATAAAATTCCTCAATTTGGCTCGAGCCTGAGTTCCAGTCACACCCCGAACGTTGCATTAGAGAACCAGATCGCACCAATAAAGTCAAATCAAATGGATTGCAGAACAGCAATTAATTCCAAGGATAATGACAAGGGAAGCCGTCCAAAAGTGTCTCTACCTCAATTAGTCTCTCATTGCACTGTCGATGCAGAGGATGGATGATAGAAAAACAAATTAAGTTGCAGAGAAGAGAGAGAGAGGGGGTAAAAGGAAGAGATAAAGTAGGGGGAAGGAGGGAGGAAGAAATAGTGAGGGGAACGCAACGAGGGCTTGAGAGGAAAGAGTGTGGGAAAGAGGGGGAAAGATTAAAGGGACGGGATCGAGGAAGGAGGGAGATGGAGAAAGGGAATTTGCTGTGTGCATGAGAGCTTCTCTGATAGTAACGGCCACTAATGGACACCGGGGAGAGAGTGATTAGAAATAAGAAGCAAGACAGAGAGAGAGCAGAGAAGTACTCTATAATGCTGCAAAGCAAATTTTCGCCTTGCGTTACTCGCACGAGTTTTGACCACAGAATCATTTGTGTTCACTCGTGCTAGACGCGCCGGAGAGGAGGAAGGGCTTACCTCCATGAAGATACCAACAACGTTTCAACCACTATTGCGGCTTTGTACATGTTGTGGAAGTCCCAGATATGTTATCATTACATCGTTGTGAATTTTGGTGAATTTCACTGAGCTGTATTCACTGTATCTAGCAAGCCACACGCCATCTGAATTAAGATTGTTTACTACAGCAGTATGAACCCAAAATAAACAGTTTTTTTCTGTGATTAAATTGCAATAAACGGAACAAAAGGATGCCGAATGAACTGCATGATGATTCCGATTTGTAAAAAATCGGAATTCATGCTTTGTCACATCTGTCAGCAAGACGATAAGCAAACAACTTTTAAAATGTTTGTTTTCTGAATGGAGTTCGGATCGATCAGTGATAAGACTATGCTAACATTGTAGCTGCTCCATCAACACTCAACAAGACGTCATCTAGGCATAAATACAGAAGCAACATTATTGTTTATGCCATAGAGAGTCTGTGGTTTATACACATACATTTATACACAGAGTTTTGTCCAGTCTCGTATCGTAGCTCTGGATGCCCACAGACGGTTACAATATTTTTCAGGACGTCAGTGACGACAGGTGATAGACTCATGCGTCATTCGCATGCTTTGTGTCTATTCGCCTCTTTGCATTGACTATGTATGTAATTGCGATGTGCATAAGATACGAGAGCAACAAAAAGACAGAGAGACATCAAATGAAAAGGAGAAAGAAGTAATCTGCTGTACTCACAGCTGTAGGGGCCGGGCAGTAGGCGTAGCTTGTGTGCGAGGACTGAGGGTAGTGATGCGGGTGTTGCTGGTGGTGGGACAGGTAGTGCAGATTTGTACGGGGGTAGGTGGGGCCGCTCCAGGCCCCTTGACCACCACTGCTACCAGTGGCTGCTGCCTTACTGCTGTGGTAACCTCTCACCGCTGCGCTGGGCTGGTGGGGGAGAAAGGATGGGAACAACATGGGGAAGGGAAATGGGAAACAGGAGGTTGGGGGAAAAGGGGAAAGGAAAGAGGTTAGTGTGGGTGAGAGAAAGAGAAGAAGAGAGGAACTGTGAGGGAGTGACAAATGTTACCGTTCAAGAACATCAATAGCGTAACTGCTGCGAGCAGCCTCCACTATGCAGCAGGCAAGCACTGACAACTGACTGCCCGCTCGTTGACCTGGATCGAAAGAGAAAGCGGGACGCGGTGTTGATCTAAAATCTCCATACCAGAGCATCAAGATTGTTCTCACACTTTCTTTTCACTCATTTTCTCCCTCCCTTCCTCTCTCTCTCCGAGCGCCAGATGTTGTGAAATCCCCTCTGTCACGGTCGAGATGTGTTCTTGCTAGAAAAGTGCTGATTGGTTTGATAAGATGCTTGGATTACAGGCTGGCAATGGGTTCTCCCACTGTATGTATTGGGTATCAACAGGGTCCAGGAAACACAGGGCTGAATCTGCTGACAGGCTGGCTTATGGAGCTCTGAGATGGGTTACCTGGGCTGTCATGGCCACTGGAGCACAGAAAAAAATACAGGACACACAAATGCTGATCCGTGGCATTTTAACAAGAACAGGGCAAATACTATAGTATTTGAAAACTCTGGTTAGCAGTGCCAATTAGAGTTTGTTTAAACCTGTATTAAGTCTCCAAACAGCAGGTATTACTGTATTAGGTTCATAGTGTTTGTCAATCACAGAGAAGTACACTGCTGTCCAAAGAAAACCAAGTATCTCAAAAAAATGATTTATCAGACAACTGAAGGATAAAGTGGTGTTTTATCGGTTGATTCTCTTATATCATAAGCATTGTCACAAAACTGAACACGGATGTTTTTTAAGCTTTGTTCATACTTCAATAAAGATGCAGACAGCAGCAGACTTTCACCCTGAGAGTTGACACCCACATACGCTTCTATTCATATTAGAATCAGTGGTCTGCGTATACACAGATGCATATACATGAAGCGCTCACATATACTGTATATAAGAAGTGGACATAGGCACCATAACGTCACCCATTGGTTTGTGGACTGCCGTTTTGAAGCCTCGAGTTCGGCATTCTGGCCGTCACCATCTTGGTTTTTGCAACCAGAAGTGACACGAGAGGGTAGAGCTAAGCACAACCGAACGCTGAATAAGACATTTTTTGGTGACCAAAATGTTACAATTAAATTTCATGAACTGAGCACACTGTGAAAGGGTTAAAGTTTTAAGATAAAAACAAAAACTCCCAGACCAGACAACGCCGTGGTAGCGACCTGTCAATCACAATGTAGCCTCGCCCTAAAGCATCCCCTGCTTTATGGTCTATTTGACTCTAAATGGGACCATAATCTAATAAATGAACATCATGCTGTATTGAAGAAGACTTGAAACTAGCGATTGAGACCATAAACTCATGTATACAATGTTTACTGAGGTAATAAATCAAGTGAGAAGTAGAGTCATTTTCTCATAGACTTCTATACAATCAGCCCCCTGCTGGCTATTAGAAAGAATGCAGGTTTAGGGCACTTCTGTATTGGCTTCACTTTTCAGGCCCAGAGGTTGCCCACTGTGCACTCTAGAAAACACTTTTTACTTTATCATACTGCATACAAAACAATTCAAAGTTATTTAGTAAAATCCTCTTTAGTTACCGGTGTTCAACACAATTAGTGTATTAAACAAAGATCTTAAAAAAAAATATATAAAAATTATTATTTTTATCTAACAATACATATGTTAGTATTTAGATTATGTATGCTGCTCTGATCTTCCTGATTCAGATTACACTCCTTCGGATAAAAACATGAAATATGATGCAATCTAAAGACCATTTTGCCGTGATTTGATTTACATTTGCATATGGTGCGCAGAGCAAAGACAAACCGCCTCGATGAAACGCAGCTGTACATCACTAGTGAGCATTAACAGTCCCCTTTAGCCCCTGTTGGATTTCCACTGAGGTCAGAGGCCATCCCACACAGGGGATACAGAGAGGGGAGCGCTGGCTGCAATATATAGACTCACAGCTGTGCTCAGAAAGCTTGCCAGTCTCGTATTTTCTTCATCACGAAAGGACCGGAGGGGGAAAACGTAAGCCAAAGTTCAGTAATACATACAATATATAACGACAGGTTTAGGGTTCATGTTAATATGAAACAGGAGGAGGCCGTTTCCCCCAAAGCAGGATAAATGCATTTATACAGTGCTGCAGAGAGTGCATAGAGGAGCTTGAAAGAGGCCCACTGGTGTAATAAAACCGTAGGTATACTGGGACAAAATAGACAAATATGTGAAGCACTGATTTTGAATCACCAGCCTCAAAAAATGGAAACTTCAGTTGCAAGAAAAAAGTTTATTTTTTCCTGCTTTTGTCAGATACATCAGACACACTGAGTTGTTATTTTCTCCCAGGCCTTAAATGACAAATTTAGTCATCGGGTCAACATTTGAGAACTGTGTGTGGGCAGAATATATCGTACTAACAACACATCAGCATTTAGAGCTATGCCTCACTGATGCAAGTTATTGAGTGCTATAGAGACATTATTCTCGCACTATAGTACAGCCACTGTAAAAGCCAGGAGGGAAGGAACAGCCATGAATATGGTACATTAAGCTGCACGGCCACAGCCGCTGCTTTAACGCAAGTATTCACCAGTTCACAGAGTTTAAGTGCTGCCCCCGGGCCATGCAACAACCTCCACTGGCCTTATAAATGAGGATTATTCAGCCAAAGAGGAGGCGTTTAGAACTAACGCATCTATGCCCAGGTGTTTTGTTAAAGATCTCAAGGGAGAGATACATTTTAAATACGTTTCATGCTTATAAGTTATATGAGATAACGGAGCCACTGATGAAAACGTGTTAAGGCTGGGTTGCTATGCTTCATGAGTGACAAGATATCCTCCCTTCATATCACAGGGGCCGAGCCGTGTTTTAACACGAGGCTGAGATCCAAAGGGTCTCCACATTCCTCCACTGGAATGCACGATTGGTCCCCGGACTCAGATTCATGTCACAGACTTTCAGCGGCTCGTCAGAGAGCTACACTCTGCCCATATTTCTCCATTTTATATAAGGGCCAATCGGATCTGGTTACACAAGGCTTTTCCTCCTCCGAGGGGGAATGTTTTACATGCAGGCAAAGCAGATGTGTGTATGTGCTGGCTGGTGTGTGCTGCGGTCGAGTTGCTCAAAATTTACCAAGGGGGATGATGAGGAAGAAAAACATTGTTTTCATTGTTATTTTTTTTTTTTTAACAAGGGCAAATCATATCCTTTGTGTGTGTGTGTTCTTGTATGTCTACCCTTGTGAGGAGCGACATGTGTTCTACATTTTAGCAGAGAGAACATCTTTGGAAAGTGGAGACATTTTGAAGTCCAAAAAACCTTTTGGAGGGACATTCTGAGATTTAATACCGTCCAAAAAACATTGATAGTGCAACATGAAAATAGTTCATATTAATGGATTTTGGTCAGCCCGACTACTATCCTTTGTCTAACATTGATTTAGAGTTGTTCCGATACCAATACCAGTATCCTAAATGCGTCTGACACAGCATAAAATGCTGGATCGGGTATCGGCGAGTATGCAAGTCTATGCACCAATCTGATGTCACCTTATCATATCATTTATCAGCTACACAGGAACAACAACAACAACACATGTCACTCTCTACCCGATCCGTACATCCTGCACGATTGGTACTGTGCATGTACAACTCTCAACAGAGAGGAGAAAGAAGCGAGATGGTTTACTTGTTAGCTACTTCAATCATCAGCTCCGAAAAAAAAAAAAAGATTGCTGCGTCAGAAATCAATGATGGAAGAACTAAATCGGTCGTTTTGGTCTGAGTCGACTAAGATTTCTGTAGTCGATCCTTCATTTTTTTATTAATTTTTCATGCTGAATGACTTATTTCCAAGAAACTTATGAGCATATCTCTGGAAAACCCCAAGATTTAAACTCAGTTTTACTCATCTGTCGATTAAATCAACTAATCGTCGACGTGGCGCTGAAACGGAGCGTTTCAGACAGAGGGTGAATACAGGTATATTCAGACAGACGGTACGAGAAAAATAATGTGTTTTTTGAACGTTAAAACATCTAAACATGATCTAGTAGAAACCCCGAATACAAGCATGAACCTGAAAATGAGCATGATATGTCTCCTTTAAATGCCTGTTGCGTCGACTCCTCTCTCCTTGAGGCGAGGAAAGGAATCGAGGATGTACAAACGAGGGTTTCCTGTCAATCAGGTTCTGAAATCATAAACTTTCTGTTGGAATTTCCAATGTCAATTCATTAGGGCTGTCAATCGATTAAAACATTTAAGTGTGATTGATTGCATGATTGTCCATGAGTAATCAAATTTTTGTATCTATTCAAACGTACCTTAATGGGAGATTTGTCAAGTATTTAATAGTCTTATCAACATGGGAGTGGGTAAAACCACTAAGTATTTCCTTGGTCGAGGACCTAGAAGTCGCCGATATTTAACATTTTGGCAAATTGGCCATTAGCAGTTCCTGTTTGTAATGTACCCATGGATGTATGGAAAGCTATCACTGAATTACTTTGATACTGAAGAAAGCTTAAAAAGTTCTGGAGTTATAAGGACATCTTATCGATATGATTTCAAAGAGGACTTATGGATGCAAGTAACACTGAAACCAAAAACATGTGCATAATGTTTATTCAGTTTTGATTTATCCGATTTGAGTTATGACTCAAGAGAAAGAACACACCGGCGTGCATCTGTCTCCTTCACCTCCCGCAGTATCTCACAGTATGATAACCTCTGATCTAAAGCCAGTTAGATAACTACAGTGTGGCTGGGATAATGTTTGAGAGATTTGATTTCTTTCTTTAAATCAAAAAAGAAGCTTTGTAGAACATGTTTATTTTGATAATGCGTTCCCAAAAAAAAAAGATATCCAGGCTCAAGGAGCAATCAGTCACTCTCTATTAATGTATCCTGAAACCTTTAAAAAACAGCTGCTCCACAGCCGCTTCACATATTAATATCTGTTCCAGCATGTTAACCGTAGATCATAATACACGCCACAAATAGAGGCATTATTTTCTTGATACAAGATATTCATTTGGCTTAACGGAGAAGAAAAATGCAACTACTTCAGCGAGCCAGGACGTTATCAGCACCGTATATTACTAAACATGCACGTCGAGGCGGTATAATGCTTCACCTTCAGCTATGAAAAAGTGAGTGGAGGATGTGGCTCCATTAATACGCTGAGATGAACCAGAGCATAGCACCTCTCCTGAGTCCATTTGTCACCGGTTAAGTGATTTCCTTCCCTCTCCTCGCTCTCCCCCGATGACACTGCGTGGTTAAAGGGTGTCAGGGGATGGACCTTTGTGAATTACAGAACTCTTGTGCGTGCTGCTCCTCGTATGGAAATGATTTCTTTATATAATGTGCAGCACTAGAAGGTATCAAACCGTGGGTCAATTCAATTCAATGAGCTAAAGGTTGATTTTTCTTTCCCCCGTAGCTGGATTTTTTTAATTCAGAAAATGAATGCGTATTGAATAATATGAATAACTTGCCAGATGGACTGCATGTATCGTAGTAAATTAAATCCAGCCTGGTCTCGGTGTTAATGGTGGTGTCAAGTCCTTGGAGATGAAGTAAACAAAGTTAAACTGGCCTATTTTATGATTTCTGAACTGCAAAAAAAACACTGCTCCCTCATTCACAGGAGTCATTTCTCTGTGAACACTGTGTGACCCCATAACTATGATGAAACCTCCCCATGAGGTTCCTCCCTGAGGAATAATATGGTCATACTGAACAATTCTTTGCTTTCCAGGAAATATTTCCGCCATGAAATCTATAACACAATAGAACAAAAACACTCCGCTGGTGGTGTTGATGAAGCAAACTGTGGCCTATTGCCGAGACATCAGATTGCTTTTGTATTACAGAAAGTTGAACAGGAATACGTCTTCATGGCTCCCTGTGAAATTCTACAGTTTTATGGTTTCAGCTCGGTATATTGACTTTTCTTGCAGGATGAATGAAACGCCCTGAGGCAACAGATTGTCTTTTGTTATACGTGTGTTATTTTTTTCCTGACAACTTATCTAATTTTATCTTACGAGTAACCTTTATCTAAAGGTGTAATTCTAAACATTATGGCAAACAGTCTTGTGTCTGTGCTTTTTCTCCTTCATCTATGCATTTAATAACGCCGTACTGTGATTATCTGATCATCCTGAAGGCATTGTGCCCCACAGCTGTTGTTGGATCCATGGGTACGGTGATTTCCCACAACATAGATCCAAATCTAAATGTCCTGGTTTCCTGTTGGCCTAACTGTGCTTTATCTTGGCCCATCCCCTTTTTCTTCAAAGAGACTGAAGTGCTGCCAAAAAAAGACCCTATTTTATCTCCTGTCATCTCCATATTCCCATTTCACACGAAGCGTATGAAGAATAACGCGCAGTGGCGTAAAAGTGTCTCCCAAAAACCCATCAAATGAACAAAAATGAAGTCCCTAAAACGTGACAACAAACGACTAAATAACCGAGCCCCAGAGCATGTTTGAAATGAAGGTTGAAATGAACGGTTTTAAGGGTGAGAGGCTTCAACACGAGGACCAGGAAAGTCATCCCAGATGGCATTAGTTAGGGGATATTGTCTTCTGGAGGGCCCTCCACGCCTGGTTGCTCCGTTTGGCCGGCTATGAAAGAGATGCAGCTTTCCTTTGGCATCTCTGATGACTGACTTCCTGGAAGCCGTGTTGCGTGAAATGGCCTCCTCTGTACCAGCCGCTCTCCTTTGCCAATCCTCATCCTCTCACATAAGTCGACTTCCCGCCGCCAAACGCGCAGGTTACGACTGTCACTCCTGGCAGCAGACGGAGGTACGATGGGCTCCGCGGGTCGCCGACGGTTCCACCTACAATCCCAAACGGCACCTCTGTTCACCCACCCTCGTCCTTTCTCCAATGCTCGAGGGCCAAGTTCAAGCGTAACCAAGGCAACGCAGTGGCAGGATTTTGGCGCGTGGGAAGTCTGACAGGTTTCAGGCTGCTCTCAGTTGAAAAAAAAGGGGAAGGAATGAGCGATATTGAGGCTACCCCCGGTGTCTCCACGCTCACTAGCAGCGGGGCGGAGAGGGCCGGCAAGGCCAACACCACACACTCCGTCTCTACGTCTCTCCCCGTCTCCCTCTTTTCCTCTCCACTTCTTCTAACAACGCTCTGAGAAAACACTTCTGCGATCTAAGATGAGAGTCTGGAGGGACCCGGAGTAGGTGGTAACCAAGGCAACTGGGTCAGAGGGTGACATTATACCCGAGATGGCTGACAGCCACTCATACAAGCGGTACAGAACTGTACTTGGGGTCAGCAGTGCTAAGTTTGGAGCGTGGTGTATACTGTTAAGATTTCTGCACTGACCTCAGTGTGACTGTGAAATCTCTATTGACTGGAGTCCCCATACGAACTGTGGTGACCCTACCTGGTTGCTGTAGTCTCGAGAGATGAGCAGGATACACAATGCGCCATCCTCAAGTCACGCACTTTTATTTCAAGGTATTAGGTGGCACAATATTCTGTTTATGTATTCCAGCTCAAAGAGGCCGTGTTTACTACTTTGAGAGACCTGTTTTCATACTACATAGTGCGCGATAGAGTCTTTTGAGGTGTGGAAAGAAGGGAACGGGATGTGATGAGGAGGTGCAGAGGGGGCACGCAGAGGGACAAAAAAAAGAGGACAGAAAGAGAGATATTTGCTGAGCGAGTCTTTGACCTCTGAGAATTGACGAACGATAATATGACCCCTCCACACTTGGAGCTCTACGTAAACCTCACAACTTTCTGTGTCTGTTATCCCTCTCTCCAAATATTTTCCTTGGCCTGACACATGTTTATGCTCTGATGAACCGTGAGCCTGGGGGCTGCTGCTGTGAAGCGGATGTAGAGCCTCCAATTTGCATCTTGACATCCTATGGGAAGCAAGTAGAAAGACGTGGGGGGTGATCTGACTAACAGACAAACTCACTTCATTGAAGTGGTCTGATTTTGGTAACACCTACACCAGGGGAAACAGAAAGAGTACTCCGTGCTCCCTTTCCCACTACCTTCCCTCGATCTCCCACTATGCTTGGACTAACATGGAGAAGCAGCATCCACCCCCTCAGTAGAGAGGGGACATAAACATTTACACAGGGGCACTTTAGGGGGAGATGGAGGCCTAATGCTACAAAGCAGTCGACGGTGCTTGTGAGCAAACATCATTATGAATTAGTCCATTGACAGAAAATTATTCATTCTGATAATTGATTTATTGTTTAAGTCATTTGTCAAGCAACAATGCCAAACATTTGCTGGTTCAATCTTCCCAGACGTGAGTATGTGCTGATTTCCTTTGCTTTACACCACTGTAATTTAATACCGTTATGTTTTGGACTGTCGAGCGTACAAAACAAGTCTTCACGGAACCTCACAGGTCCTATAACCGAGAGCCCACCTGGGACCCGCTTTGGGCTGGATTCAAACTATTGTCATGATTCAGTTATATTGCCGCCGGTCTTCGTTTTATTTTTTAAGAAACAGAAAGAGTGTAAACTGTGAAGTGCAGGGAAAATTACATGTATTGCTGCTGTTTTTGGCCGCTGATGCTCGTAACTGGAAGCAAACAACGCTGCTGACAGTGTTATATTTGGGTCTGTTGGTCTAATTGTCCTTGGGTCTATTTTGGACCATGTTCGACTATTCTTGGGACCCTGTTGGATCAGGAAAATACATTCACGCAGGTCAGAGTCAGGTAGGTTTTCCACAGGTCTGCTTTGGATCACATCCAAAAGTGTGAACTGGTGGCGACCTCCAAAGTGGTCACCTTGGGTTCTGGGAAAACTCGAAATTGTGAAAATGTTTATACCCTAAATTGAAAAAAATATTGAGAGATATGTTCATAGTTAAAATAGTTATAATTCACAGCTCTAAATTAGTTCATCTAGAGGTAATTTTGAAAATGGAGTGTCGTCCTCATTGTAACTTACTACAGCACTTAACCCATTTTTGGATTTTATCATTTTTAAATCATTTTTTGCTGTGTTTTTTGGCAATGTTTTTTTTTTTTAAGTTCAACCTCAGCTCCTAGTCTATAATAAACTGTGTAGCCAAAGTACAGACAGATCCTTCAGGACCAAAACGTCCCCAATAAAACCACAATTTTTTTATCCAACGACCATTACAGCAGGCTTTCAATCTACAACCCTGACTTGTAAAATGTAGTTTTTACTATTTTCCACCAGACTGAGCCATTTTCTCATGTTTGCCCTATGGGGTAAATACATGCTATTTTGGTTCCCTGCACAAAAATAGAAATGCATCAAAATCAATGTTGTTGCTAATCATTGACATTTTCCACACTGTGCAGAAAAAAATCCCCCCTAGCATTACATTTTTGTGGGTCCCATAAAAACAGTGCCATTGCTAAACAAACTGACATTTGAAGGGTTAAAATTCTGAAAATTAGTGAATATTTGGTACAGCTGAAGTTGGTTAAAAGATTTAACTCAGTAAAAGTGGAAAATACTATTAATTTATAATTTTATGGCAGTTTTTTAAGGACGTCAGAGCAACTTGTTTAAGATGAGCCACAAGGGTTCAGTTTCATTCATTCATCACTGAGCGCAAAAAAAAACCTGTTGAAACCTTCCACTGACTTTGAAGCACTAAGAACACCAAATATATGTTTTGAAACCCAGGAATTCAGGATGTAATGCACAGCACTTCTACCTGTTAACAGCAGTATAGAGACAGGTTGTTAGTATCTGCTGCTGAACTATGATTACAGCTGTTTACCCACTGGGGCAGCCGAGCTGTGTCTGAGTGGATCACACCTCCAGACAAATGCTTTCACGCTGACATTTTAGTCCTCTTCTTATGTAGGCCTATGCGTTTGATACACCCACTCCTCTGGCTCTGTCACTTTGTCTGTTCACCTCGCTCTATCGCTGTCTCCCTTTGCCTCTCTCCCCCTCCTTCCATCACTCTATAAACTGTGGGGATGATGGATGCCTCTGATTGCCTGAGGCCTCGGAGTCCAGCGCACTAAATCCTGAGTGCTGTTTGAAGCTCCGTTCCATTAAAACAAACACCTACACAATGCAGAAATAGCCACACATGATCACTAAGTGAGAGGTGGTCTTTATGGTCAGAGTAAGCTGAGTGCAGAACATATATACGGCACTCTTTATGAACACTAAAACTTAATTAACACTAAAACTATAACAAACCCTGACATTTGTTTTAACACTTCATTATTGTGTAATGACTTTTAAAGGTGCTAAATTTGATATCCAGAGCATTAATATAGCAACAAAACAGTTTGCTAATGTAAAGATATAGAGGAGTTATGTCTACCTGAGCAGAGAATGAAGTCACTCTCCCTCTGTGTGTGTTGTAATCAGAGCTTCTCTGTGCTTTGTTGACATCGCTGGGCCGGCCGTGCGTGCCCCACTGGCTAGCTCACGGATGCCACACTGCACTGCTCTCATACGTTTTTATCACCGTTTTACAGCCGCTCCTATTCACAGCCGTGGTAACACACAACCAAGCAGGTAGCTCCGTTGTAATGGAGATGTAAATCCCTGACGTGCTGGGCTGACGCGCCGAGTCATGTATGGAAAAATCCTACAATACAAGGGAACTTGGCTTGTGTCTTGAGGAGTTGTAGCATTTATTCACCGACGACAGACAAAACTTTAAACACACTGCACTGCTACGCTCACGGCTGACTTCATCTCACTTTCACTCCATCACACACACGCTTTTTCACTCTCTCTGTCGCTCTCTCTT
This sequence comes from Sebastes fasciatus, assembly GCF_043250625.1. Taxonomy (NCBI): domain Eukaryota; kingdom Metazoa; phylum Chordata; class Actinopteri; order Perciformes; family Sebastidae; genus Sebastes; species Sebastes fasciatus. The sequence goes on along the minus strand of NC_133811.1, from coordinate 22,850,783 downwards.
GACCGCAAACACAGACACTCGCTAACGTTAAGCACACAACCTCCGCACTGAGTTATTCCTTAAAGGAGTTTGCAACTTGTATAATGCATTTTAAAACATCTTAAAAATATATAATTCCTAGATGCTTCGGCCTGGCGGGGAGTCATCTCAAGCCCGGTGGGGCTTGCAACAGGCTGGCGGAAACCCTTTTATCAGATAGGCGCATATTGGCGTACTCGCCGAAACCCAATTCCGAATTTTGGGCAGTATCAGACGCATTTCCGATACTGGTATCGCAACATCTCTATAATTAACATTACATCTATGACAAAAAACAAATTTTAACAATTGATTTGCAAACTACTCTTTGTCAGCGAGTCTTGTTATTTTAAAGTGCAAACTACTTAAAGCTGAAATTTGTTTTGGACAATTAACAATAAATGATTCTCTTACCTAAATGTACTCATATTGCATTTATAATAAATGTCTATAAACTGACAATAGCTACAATAAAGAGCAACATCTTACCAAAGGATTAACCAAAAAGTCAGCCAACAGCCCAGGATATTTAACTGGTCATACTGCTATTTAACAAGATAAATATATCAGAGATGAGGCAACATGTGTAAGGAAATGCTTTGAAATGCACTGATGTGTAAACAAGACTAACTGCGTGTTAAGACAGAGATATTTCAGTCGGGACCAAAGTGCTAGTCCGAGTGACATTGCCATCCCTAGAGCCATGCTACTGGCAAGGCTGAAAAATAGTAACAATTACATGATATTTCATCTTGATATAGATATAAAATGGCAATAAAATGAGTGGTGATACCATCATAGAAACCACATGTATCTACACAGTGTAGCTCGCGGCGGGACGAGGCAGCACTTAAGTTTGTCTGTGTTTCTGTCATTGACGCATCTGTCCCAGTGGCCCAAAGTGAGAAGCCGGGAAGAGGAGAAGGGAGTGTAAGATGAGAGGAGACGAGCGTGGCTTTGAGGTGACGTAGAGTCTTCCAGGGCAGGCTCTTGTCTGTCTCTCAGAGATTGTTTAAGTCTGACTCCCTCTGTGCATGGTATCTTCCTCTCTCTTCCCCCTCTTCTTCTGCAGTGTCCTTGGCTTTCTGTTCCCTCCAGATGGGCCCCGGTTGCTGCAGCACCTCTCGGGATGACGTGCCTACTGCTGCTATTTCTAGGCCTGTGCCCCCTTTCCACCTCGAGGAAACCTGATACCACCTTCAAACGTGCACATCTGTCAGGCATCACGGAACGCACCGTGCATCAGCGGTGCAGGTACAGAGGAAAGAGTTGTTGACTTGTATGGAAAAGAAAAGAAAAGGGGCAAAAAGAATAAAATGTTCTGCATACTATAATGTGGATCTGTCGTACTCCTTTTTAACAGATGAAGGGCTGCTGAGCACAAAGCAAAAGAAACCACACACACAAACGCGGGACAAAAAGTCATGCAGACACACATTACTCATATGAACGACAACCCCCCAAAGGGTCAGGGTCAAAACATGGACAGAAGACGCCATTCTCCTCTACACAGTTACTCTTTTCTCCTCTCAGGCTTGAAATCTCTTTTTTGTTTTGTTGTCTCCGTCAGATCCCCGTGGAGGTTGGAAATGAAGAATTAAGACAAGAGCACGAGAAAACAAACCAAGTTGCGACCAAGTCGGCGAACACTGCAGCCCTCCAATAACAACACTTCTTGATAAAAGTCTATTTTCTCTGCACACTGTCTCCACATGATGTTATCATTTTTCTTTAAATTCAATAAAGTCTTCTCTCTCCGCTCGGATGGAAACTGTATAGTTCTGAGATGAGCACACAGTTTTGTGCGTACGAGGCCGCCCTCTGCAATATGACTTGCTGAAACGCTGAGGATGTACTGCTGTGAGAAGCCGTTATGAACACAGATCATTATTAAACCTTGGGCTTTGTTTTGATTTCCACTAAAGACGAGCAGACAATTATCCGCTGAGTAAAGGAGACCACATTTTTCCTGTGGTTTAGAGTTGGATCAAGCTTTACGAATAGTTTGTCCTCAGCGATCCCACTGTAAAACTATTTCTGGAGGACACACGTAAACACCTTCTTTCTCCCTTCAGCCTCAGCCTTGGGTGAAAACTGGGTAAGTGACCGTGAGGCCCAGGCGGGAAAAAAACACTTGAGTCACACTGAACTCAAACGTTTGGGAAGGACACAAAAAGGCCAGCTTTTTACTCTTGAATACAATGTTTTGTAGTATTTTGCTTTTTTACCAAATAAACTAAACCACGCAATAAATTGGTATTGCATGAATTCTTATTTTTTTTAATTTGAAGAGCAAGCCACTTAAGTGAAGTGTTTACACTCCTTTTTGTAGCCTTCATTGCCAAAAGAAAAGTGTGCTCATTTGGCCTCTTTAAACAGTATAGCATGGCAATGAACACCTTGAGATTGGAAGATGATTTCACAATGTGTCATATCTCAAACTGTATCACCACCATATCTCCATCTCACTCAGTATGAAAGACTGTGTGCGGAAAGGACTAACCTGACCCTGTCAGATGGTTTGTTACACAGAACCAATCTGAGAAGCCGTCATTGGAAACTGTTTGGAAAAGGGCAGGCACTTTCAAAAAATACTTGGCAGATGATTGGATGAACCATCAAACTAACGAAAGCAAAACTAACCGAAAGCGTGTTAAATGCCGTACTTTGCTCTCCAGTTCCGATATAACTGATGCTATTGCAACATCTACGCTAACATTAGATTAGAACAGTCGCCTCTCCGTATCGTGTCACGCTATGGTCTCACCAGGTCTCACACACACCTAAGCCACGCCCGTAGCTGCAGTACAGTAGCTCCAGACAGGACGCTGATTGGTCCGTTGTCTGGCGAGCTGGACACAAAAACATTACTTGGCGCCTGACAAGATGGATTTTGGGGTGACATTTTATCGTGACATCGGAGAATCCAGCTGCCGTGCAAGGTTAGGAAAAGACTGCAGTGAAACAAGACTAGATGGAAACCTAGTATAGGGCTGGACAGTGTAAGGTCAACATGCTAAATTGTGGCCAAATTGCTACAGGGATAGTCGGTGAGTGTCTATATGTCTATGTGAATTCCTGTATATTAAATGTCACTGCAAGTATAGGATGAAACACCACATTTGATAAATCACAGTAAAATATAAATTTATCCAGAGAAAAAAAAAACAGTGGCACCAGAAATTGCATTATTTTAGAGCTCCCACTAAATTTCTCAAATGAGGCTTTCTGTGTCGATGTTTGCATGAAGAGTAGCAACCGCATATGTATTGAGGAAATGGATCAGATGATTGATCGCGGAGGCAAAGACGTCACCAGCGGACACATTGTCGTGACTATCTATTCTGAAAGAGTAACGGTCAATGGGGAAGCTCCAATTCGGTCGACCAATGGCGTAGCTTCATCACTCACTCAGTGACAGACATTTGCGTTTACAGGGGCTGCCCCCTTCTTCGCTGCGGTCCAATACAAAAAAAAAAGGCTGATCCCGCCACTCTGCATCCCAGCGGAGCAGAACGGGGTACGCATGTAGAATCATGAGCACATTCCAGCTCTCCTCTAGACCGCTGACACAGGGACATGTCAGAACAGTGGCTCCTGGCCCCCTGAGAAAGCTAGAGAGCTACACTGTCACTGTTTTGATAGGACTGTGCTCTGACACCAATGCACCACCACCTGTCAGATAATGCGGCTTTTCCTTCTTTTTTTGAATGCTCTATTGGTCTGCAAGAGGGGGAATCCTCCTGTCAACCTCCGCAGCCATTTAGAAGTGCTGGTAGAGATTTGATAATTTGCTCAACGTTGAAAACTCAGATGGATCCTAGTGCCTTTTTTCACAGGCACTATCCAACTAAACAGTTATAGAAGATGCAGTTAAAAGCCCTGAAAGCACCAATGAGAGGAAGTAGCTGTGCCACTTGAACTTGTGTGCATCCAGTAATTAATTAAGTTAATGAAGTGCAAGCACTCATGAGCCTGCCCTGCGGTGATAGAGTGCAAAGTGAATATTTTCCTACTCATGGTGTTGGTGATAGTCCTCTGTACCAAGAGTGCGGCTTCCTGCCTCGTGCCTCACTCGCAAAAAGAACACGTTCCTCTGGAAGAGCGAATGATAGGATGCTGAGCAAATCACGACAGTGGCAAAACACAAATCACAGGGCGTGAGAGGATAAATGGGAGGCAAAACGTCAAGGGCCACACAAAGATAATGTATAGACTGCAGTTTCTACACAGCATTCATACCAGGGGCAGGTGTGGCCAAAGGCCAGGACAAGCTTTATCAAGATACGTTTGTAAAGTTTAGCACTCTGTATAACATCTGGATAACACTGGATAAGAATGTTAACGCAAATTAGTTTTTTTTAATTTCGCATTTACGCAACTTGCAATTTTTAATTAACCTCATAAAAATCTGACGTGCCGCCGTCAGGCAAGGATGCTATTCAGTCTTTCGGAGGTTGTAGCGAGATCTAAAGCTAGAGTAAAGATACTTGCATCATATGAAACTAAGGAATCCATTAGTAACAACCATGTCATACTGGAACTAGTACATATGAATTTTTTAGTGCTAACTATTGGAATATTCAATGAACCTGTTCTCCCACGGGCATTAAAGAGAGAGACCACACACGTGGGATTTCATTTTGGCACTTTGTGTTGTCCGGATGCCTCAAATGCACAATGAATTGGTAGACGTTTGAAATACGATTCGAAATATTTTTTTCATTTTGATCATAAAAGAAGTACAAAAAGTCAAATCCCGGCCTAAATGATAAAATTATTATGATCCATGAAGCAGCACAGACCAAACATTCACAGAGGAGGAATACAGAAAAGAGCGAAAAGGAAAGACAAAACATTAAAAGGCTGTCAAAGTTAACACGATAATAACGCGTTAACGCAAATTCGTTTTAACGCCACTAATTTCTTTAACACATTGGCGCAACTTGTGATGTTTAGGTTGTAGCTGGCTCAGTTTTAAAGTTAGAGTGAAGATCCTGGCTCTATATGAAACAAGAAAACCTAAGGAATAATGTCATACTAGCTTGTCGCAAAGGAGGTTAAATAACGCTCCAAACTTGGCGAGGAAAAACTGGCATGGCCATTTTCAAAGGGGTCCCTTGACCTTTGACATCAAGATATGTGAATGAAAATGGGTTCTATGGGTACCCACAAGTCTCCCCTTTACAGACATGCCCACTTTATGATAATCACATGCAGTTTTGGGGCAAGTCATAGTCAAGTCAGCACACTGACACACTGACAGCTGTTGTTGCCTGTTGGGCTGCAGTTTGCCATGTTATGATTTGAGCATATTTCTTATGCTGAATGCAGTACCTGTGAGGGTTTCTGGACAATATTTGTCATTGTTTTGTGTTGTTAATTGATTTCCTATAATAAATATATACATATTTTTGCATAAAGCAAGCATATTTGTCCACTCCCATGTTGATACGAGTATTAAATAATTGACAAATCTCCCTTTAAGGTGCATTTGAAACGTAAAACATGTTGAGAGAGAAGTTAAGTCTTCTACTGATTCTCCGCTCATTACTGGACAAACTCTATTTGGACATACAGTACATGTCTTATAATATAATCCAGCTGGAAGATCATGTAAAGTGAACATCATGTCATGCACGCCGTGGAAAAGAAAAATGCGTCCGTTAATGAACATCACTTTTTACTCCTGTCATCATTTCTCAGGGGCCAAATGATTTGGTGCACACCGGAGTGTTCGCCAACGTTCAGCAAATGGCCAAACTAACCATAAATCAGAAAACACCCAGGAACACTGAGTCAGCCCCAGAAACTTCATGATTTATGTCCGTCCGAGCCATCAATCTCTGTAATTCCGTCAGAAAAGCAGTAATAGCTTCCGAATCCACACCGCGAGTCTTCCTTAAGTTCACAGGGTCTAATGAAACTATCATTTGAGGTTTTGGTTTATGTTTGGTGGTCAGAGTTTTCAGTGTGCAAGATGCATTTCACTGCACTGCACAACACAAATCCTCCTCCTGCAGCGTGGAGTCTTCTGGGGCTGAGAGGCCATATAGGCGACTGCGGATGGAGGATCACACTTTCCACATGCTCCACACCCTGTTTTATATAGCTACTCAAGCTGTGAGGAAGCAGGCTAGTCTGCTGCCAGACGGAATTTAATTACTCTTAGTACACATACATAGCCGGGGAATACAGCGATGACGTCCGTGTGTGTGTTTGTGTGCACGTGTATCGCCCCTGTGTGCGGCGAGCAACAAATAATATTGCAATAAGGCTTTTGACTCTTGAATTTTCCTTGTTTTTCCATCTCGCCTTATCATCCAAATCAGACTACAATGCACGCTCAGACCTCTTTTAGCACATCCTCTCTCCCAGGCACATAAATGAGAGTGATTTCCTTTGACAGCTCGGATATGGAAATGGAGCCACAGGCTAAGAGAGGTGACGTGATATAGACAACAAAGTCAAGCGAAGAAGTCGGGGAGAAACAAGAAGCCCCTACAGTGAGAGTCAAAAACAAGAGTTGTTTTGTTGTCGATGTATTAATCTGTCAACGGAAACTGACGTGACACACAGAGGCATCAAAAAACACCCAGAAAGAAAACAGATAATAAAAAGTTATATGGATACTAGGGCTGGGATGATTCACCTATCTCTTTATTCAATACTATCACAATACTTGGGTGCCAATTTGATATGTATTGCAATTTTAAAGTATTGCGATTCTACAAGTATTGCGATATGATATTACCATTTATTGAGATTTTTGTTCCCTTTTTTAACACGGGACCATTAGAAAAATCACTTCTTCTAGGGACTTTTAATTTGGAAAAATATCTAAAGTAATAGAGTAAAAATGTTTGATTTTCAGCATGTATGTAGTCAGAGATGTCCTGAAGGCAAATTAATCACTCATTGTCAGGAATTATTTATTAATTTTTTCCAGCTCCCCAAAAATTTAAAGAATAAAGACATTTCCCTCACAATTTAGTGCTATTTTCTTTTTTAATTTATAAGGGACATGTAATGTTTTATATATCTGGCTAATCCAATCAATCTTATTTCCATATATGTATTTTGTAGATACAGTTCCCTCTGCTAACACCTTTTTTTGAAAACCTAATGTAATCACATTCCGCTAACTTTGTGGCTATCTCTGAGCTCTTTAAACATCCATGGTCAGCTCCATCGGGGCCGTTTGAATGCATTTAACATAAATGTCAGTACATGGGTGCTCTACAGTTGTAACGTCGGCCAATTTGACCACAGAGATGCAAGTGGCGGCTGGCTTGATGTCTAGCTCTGCTTTTCCTGGCAATGTGTGAAACCCAAAGTGTTTCCATACTTTACTGTATGTGTAGTGTTTACCACTTTGGATTTAAAATGTGAAGGTACAGCTCGTATCCACGCAGACCCTCCGCCGTTTTCTATTTTCTAATTTCGGTTCGCTGTGGTTTGCAGCGGTTTGTTTTGGTTGACGTATACGGAACGGATATGACGTCACGTTACTCGGACTACAACAATAAAAGCGGTATCTTCCTTCTATCTCCGCGTTGACTCAAATGAAGCAAATATATAGATTCTGGCATTAAAAAATCTATTTCAAAATCGTAAAAAGAAAGAGTTGCGATACATAGGTGAATCGATTTCTTTTCCCACCCCTACAGCATGCATTTAGACATGACAAAAGTAACTCTTGGGCCATCACACAGTGTGGTATTTGTGACAGTATGTGTAAACAGACTAAATTCTGTTTTTGGGAATGACTGTTTGACAGGTCAGCAGCAGCTATTTGACAAGGGAGTTCAGACGCACGTCAGACACTGCATCCAAAAATGCAGTGTGTGCTTTTTGCTGTGGAATTTGACCTTGTGTGGCCAAACCCCTTCAACACAGCGAAGCCAGAGAGCGCATTAACTTGCCCCATAGAAGCACTGCTATGGTAAGTACCAAATATGTCTACTAAAAGGCCATTCGTCAGAAGCGCAGAACCTCACAAGTTGGCAACATGAGCTGGCCCTCACAGTATGGAGCCCCTGAAGGGCAAAGGGCAGAGTGAGCGGGACTGCGTTAGGCACTCGGTTAAAGGCTAAGGTCACAACGCGAGGAAACCCAAGACATCCATCTAATCTTCCCTGCATAAATGGAGGAATCCATGACCTCTACCACACCACACGAGGAAGCGCTTGAGCAACGGAGAGAGCAGCGTAAACATCATGAATCATTTAAGACGATGATAGTGAAAGGGGGCCGGGTCAGGGGAGAGGACAGGGAAAAGGGCAGCCGTTTATTTTTATCACAGAAAATTGCAGAGAAATCAATGATCACGGGCAAATTCAAAAGACACGGATAATGAGGGATGATCATTTCCAGCATCCTCTGTATTTCAGGAGGTTTCTTTAGAAAAACAGAGTCCGGACCTCCACACAAGCTGGGGCACATTATGTGTTGATAGAACCAGGACGTATCAAGCAAACAGAAGTAGAAGAGCTGAATTGGATGAACATTAGCCTCCCATATACAGTAGCTATAAAACCTCCTACTGGTTGAGCGGGATGACTAAAGGATGACAGGGATGCCTAATGTGACTTTCATTAATGATATGCTACAGGCCGGAGGCTGAGGCAGGCCAAGCCCAAATTGAAAAGTGCTGAAGCATAACTGTGTCGGATGCCCAGTTTCCTAGCCCCACAGTCCCACTGATTGAATTCCTGCCTCGCCCAGTGAAAGAATTCCTAAGCTTCCCGTATCAAGCGGGCGGGTTCTGCTGGTTGACTTCCTAACTAACCTGCTGTGAACTGCCACAGTCATGTAAGGAAATGTTAATGTAAAGATAGACCACAACCAATGGCAGCTGTTAAGAAAGATAATTTTGTCAGGTGACAAAAAAGGGTTATACATTCATATATTATCCATGATTGTGTATAGCACAGTAGATGTTTTCTTTTTGTTTTAATTTCATTTTCAGATTTTGCCTTGTCCAAATATTGCCCAAATATTGTGTTGTATTATATACATCATTGACAAACTATATACATGGTACCCATGATGACTAAATAAATACACAAATGACTAATTATTAGGGGTGGGAATCACAAGAGGCCCCACGATATGATATTATCACGATACGATCGTTTTACATTTTAAACATTTTTGTGATATGCTGAGTATTGCAATAAGCTATATTGCGATTTATTACCTTTTTCAACTGCAAATTATGCAGTTTGTCAACATCTGTTTTATCTAATAAAACGCACATATGTGAGTTTCCATTCACATATCTTGAGGTCAGAGGTCAAGGGATCCCTTTGAAAATGGCTATGCCAGTTTTTCCTCGCCGAAATTTTACGTAACTTGAGAGCGTTATTTAGCGTTCTTCCCGATAAGATAACATAACATGGTTGGTACCAATCGATATCAATTTCTAGTTTCGTATGAAACCAGTATCTTCACTCTTTATTATCGATACTTGACGTCCGTGTAACGATACAATATTACCATGCAAAACATTGCGATACTGCGCTGTAGCGATTTCTTTCCCCCACCCCTACTAAATAAGTAAATGGAAGCAATAACTATTTACTCTAGATTGCAATCTGGGATCTCTGCTGTGGAGAACCTGTGCTATACTCTAAGAAAAAATAAGAATTTCTGGGATTAAAGTCATTAAAGTTTTTTCTGAGAGTAGTACCCCTCTCCCCGGCTCCATAATGTTTGTTTGTTTTTACCTATACCTGTACCTGATATGCCATCATAACTGGTTTACAAAGTTCCAATAACTGATGGTTAACAAAATAATAACTAACAATGACATGACAGTGAGTTATTGGAGTTTTTGATACACATAACGGTGAAACGTAGTATTTCATTGCATCCAACATCAAGTGATTATTGTATTTCTCTTATATTTGCCATATTGAAATATATTTGAATTATTAACACCCAGTTCTGCTCTGCTGTATACGCATGTCATGAATTTTCATCCTCAATTATAACTGCGACAGCATCATTTCACATACTGGTCAAACTACCTGCGGTTTTCTGTAGCTGTTCACACATCAGCAGAGTAAAAAGGTCAGAGAGTCGAGGTATGAAGAGAGAGCGATGCACACTGAGAGAGCAAAAAAAACTTGTTTGCATACATGCAATGACGGGGTGATTTGAGGTGTGAGGCTGTATAGGGAGGACTGTAGCCGCTAATTAGAGGTAGATTCTAATACAAAAGCCTCTTCTCCAGCATGGAGGGCCTTGTTAGCTGACAGTCGAACCTGAGTGCTCCGGCTGAGGGGTTGGCTGGCTGCTGCAGAGCTGTCTTCCTTCGCTGACATCGATATGGGGCTCCACGGGAGGGTGAGGAAACAATGGTGTTGACAAGCAGTATCAGGCCTAGCAGCATGAAGGCAGGGCCAAACGATTCCATTTCCCAGCCAATTCCATTATCAGGACACACAGACTTTACTAATGCCTGAAAACAAACAATACACAAGCATCCTTCTAATTAAGCCCTTGAGTAGCGCTGCTTAGTGCACCGGCATATCTGTGTTGGATGCCTGCGAACAGGCTGATTGGATTCATCAGCACTTTTAATGTGCTCCTGCTTCCTCCCATAGGCCTCTAGAAGACTCCTGGATTCAATGGCCCGTCCAATACATTTCATGTTTAAAGCCCTCAGAGGCAGATTGGGGTGTTGAGGCTGTCAGTTAGTTCTTCAGGACTACACACAATCTGACAACAGTGCACGTTGATGACAATGCAGACTAGAGCTAGACAAGGATGTCAAGAGTGATATCTACAGTTTGTATTGTGATGCTAAATACAATAAATATAAATAATAAATCATTGGATCAGGATTTCGCACAATTAGACTTAATTTTAGTAAACAAATTGAAAGAATTTTATCTTTGTTTGCATGCATCAATTTACTGCATTTTGAGAGCAAAATGAAGAGCCTAGATCTATGAAGCTGAAGCCCAATCAGCAGCAACAGCTGTCAGTGTGTCAGTGTGCTGACTTGACTATGACTTGCCAATAAGTGCATGTGATTATCATAAAGTGGGCATGTCTGTAAAGGGGAGACTCGTGGGTACTCATCATTTTCATTCACATATCTTGAGGTCAGAGGTCAAGGGACCCCTTTGAAAATGGCCATGCCAGTTTCTCCTCACCAAAGTATGTGAGGAAATATGACATGGTTGCTACCAATGGATTCTTTAAGTTATTATATTCATATGATGCCAGTAGCTTCACTGTAGATGTAAAACTGAGCCCGCTACAACCTTAGAGAGATTGAATATTATCCGGGTCCAACGGCCGCCCATACAATTTTTAAGAGGGTAATTAAAAATCATAAGTTGCGTTAATGAGTTAAAGAAATTTGTGGCTTTAAAACACGTTAACGCATTATTATCGCGTTAACGGACAGCACTAATATTTACATATATACACATTCACATACATATACATACATTTTGCCTTTTAGTTCTGCTCCGGTTCGTGTTCACACTGGCTTTTTTTAACAGAAATGAACCAAGGGGACATAATAGAGACGTGAAGTCCCAATTCTATTACATTCTCAAGGAGGTTAAAAATGAGAGCAACTGTGTTTTCATAAAGATAAAGATGTTAATGACCAAAGACCGAGAGAGAGCGAAGGGCCATGGAGAGACTAAAAAAAAAGAGAATGAAATAGCCTAAAAATGGTCATTTAGGGAAACGCTTGACAGAGAAGTGGACTCACAATAGCCCGAGGTGATCGAAATTAATTAAATGTTGGACGGCAACACACACTCGTACTGTCCGCTCCTTTTTAGAATGAAGCAGATTAATGAGGTGATAACCTAAGAACCCTCCTTTGCTTTTATTTTGAAGATGACTGTTCTCTTTAATTCTTCATTTGAAGAGACAGAGAGTGATACGCACAGCAGCGATGATTCATATGTGGCCAGCTTGTAATTTCGAATGAGTTGTGCAGCTCCAAGGCTCGGGTCTGCTTGAGTGCTTGAATTGACAGAAGGAGGTTTTGCTCTTCTTGAAGGACATTATTTTATCTGTGTAAGGATAAATACTCATAAACGCATCTTTAAAAAACATCTAATGCTACCAGTAAACTGAAAAACATCAGAAAACATCCGACTATGTGTCTATGGTCAACACCGCTTCAGAGCCATTGGAGCTGTAAAGCATCTTGAGCATGTACTTAATATGAAAAGGCCTTCATCATCCATTTAAAGCCCCGTTACTATAAGTACTATTGACCCCCATCAAGTGGTTCAACTTCTGTAATTTTTCTGAAGCAGCTTCCACTTCCGCACATGTATTTCCTCAAGGTTTGCCCTCGAGTTCAACGACCCTCTCCAGCACATCTTGGCCTAGCAGAGGAGTGGACTGTGTCAATCATGAGGAGTACTGCTAATGTGTAGAGGAAATACACACACCATTATGAATGTACAAAATGTATCCAGCAAACTACCCGAGACTAGTGCTCTTTTACCAAAACTGTGTATAATTGCCCACAACATTCCTTTGTGGAACAATAAAGGTTTGGATTGAATTGATCAAATCCCAAATACAACATACTAAAAAATTACAGGACTGGATGAGAACAAGGCGTCCTGAAATAATGCAGGGTAATCAAAGGGAAATACAGTATGTGGCAAGAATAAGTCATACACCAGCATATTTTTTATCTGTGAAGGCCTCTCCACTAGATCCTTCCTAGCCACGTTTCCACCAAGCGGTCCAGGCCAGTCCAGTTCAGTTCAGTTCAGCTCAGTTCTGTTCAGTTCGTCACTTAGAACAGTTATTATTGCGTTACCATTAGCAAAAGTTCTGTATAGTACCTGGTACTTTTTTTAGTACCACCTGGGTCGAGCGAGCTGAGCCGATACTAGAAGGTGGAGATAAAACACTGCAGACCACTGATTGTGAATCGTCACTAGCTCGACACGGGACATCCTGAACAAACCCGCCATTTAGCCAAGCTATCGTCAATAGGAACCGCTCAAGACGTTCCTGATATATCACATTCACGAGAATGGACCGGACAGACGTACGGATGGACAACCCAAAAACATAATGCCTTCGTCCATAGCTGTCGCCAGCGCAGAGGGATAAAGACTACGAAGAAGTGCAGATTAGGTATTGGACGATATGAAAATGTCATGCTGCGATTATTTCAGCCAACATAATTGCATTCATGGTATTATTCCGATAATCAACAAAATATGCTTAAAACTCTTAAAATGGCACTAAAACATACTGGAATTGCTTTACATTACATTTATCATAAATCATAAGGTCCCACTGCATAAATAAAGGACAAATACATTTTTAAAAAATAGCAATATATTGTGAGTCTGTTCTTTCTTACATGATAATTCCTATATTTTTAAAATCAGGCTCCATTTTTCACTTCTCTTCCATGATGGGGAGCTAGACAGCTTTTTCAAGTCACTCATGATGATAGTCACGATCATCCCGATAATGGAAATTGTGTTTTTTATCACGATCCGCGATCAAATCCTATATCGTCCCATCCCTAGTGCAGATATTCCTCTGTTTGGTTGCTGATGAAAGGATTCAGCAAGTGTCCCGTTCAAGATGATGTCAGGGCAGTTTCACGCAGTGTCGCTATGGCGATCAGATGAGAATCTCGAAACGAATAGGGAAAAGGATCTGGTACCAAAAAGTGAGTTGAGTCGAGTCGTACCATGCAGCAGAAACATGGTACTAGTCTCTATGCCTCTCTTTCTCTCTGTCTATACCATACAAGCTCTAAATATACCACTAACACCACATAATGATGGTAACCTAACCGCGCACACAGGGTCAAGGTGGGAGTTTGGCAAGTATGCTGGTAATGAGAAAATTGTGTCAGACTCCCCCTCCTCCTCCTTTTCCCATCACACACATACAGTATAAAGGCCTTTCACACAGGAATGTGGAGTTCTAGCCAGAGCCGGTCCCCATCTAGGCTTGTGGTTAAATTAGAGTTCAGTGTTTTAAGGGGGCATCTGAACTGGTCCCCCTGCATACGCTGGAATGGGCCGAGAGAAAACTGCCAATTTCCTCTCTCCAGAAAAAAACGCTACCTTTCCAGTAATGGAGTTGCCTGCTGCACACCGAATGAAATGCGGGGGTTGCATTCAAGTTCTGTGTAGGTGAACCTAACTTAACTGCGTCTCATATGTGACGTACACATTCAATCCAACTGTGCTAATAAGTTTTATTACATCTATTGACTCTCCCACGGGGCCTGTGGAGTGCAGGCAGAGAACGATATGGATACGCTTGTGCTGTGTCAGATACTGTGTAGGTTAGAGTGATTACGTTAAAGGTCAGGGTCTTTTTGCACCTTGGTGAAGGAGGAATGTGATAACAATACTAATCTCATACAAGTCGGCACTGGCCATACCAAATGCTGTGCATTCCTTCTGTACAAACAATGGAGAAAGTAGAGAAAGCGAGGAGGGGGAACATGTACTTGTGGTAAAGCAAGGCTGCTTAAAGTGGGGCCAAAGTTGGCCCATCATCAGGTTCGATTTGGCCTGTCAGATGTTTGCGAATTGTTTTTGTTTTTTTTAACTAAAAGGTCCACGGGGTCGCCGGTGATCCCCAATGCATGTGATTATCATAAAGTGGGCATGTCTGTAAAGGGGAGCCTCTTGAGTGCCCATAGAACCCATTTTCAGTCACATATCTTGAGGTCAGAGGTCAAGGGACCCCTTTGAAAATGGCCATGCCAGTTTTTCCTCGCCAAATTTAAGCAAGTTTGGAGCGTTATTTAGTCGCCTTCCCGACAAGCTAATATGGCATGGTTGGTTCCAGTGGATTCTAAATAGGTTTTTCTAGTTTCATATGATGACAGATGACAGTATCTTCACTTTAGCTTTAAAACTGAGCCAACTACAACCTAAAAATCTGTGACATTTGTGGCATTAGTGAACTTGGGATCCTTGTACTATTTTGCATCTTAATGATAAAATACAACTTTTGGCCCGTGGCCCATCATTGAGTTCGAGTTTTGGCCCCTCCAAGGGAAAAAGTTTGGGCAACGTTGCGGTAGAGCATTCACAGTTGAACAGATCAGATCAATTAAATCTCTTTTCACAAGGTCTACGATCGTATAATGACAGCAGAGTATGCTGTGTGCTGTCAGTCGGTGTTAAAGGTCTCCTCCTCCACATAAACACCACACACCTCTCTGTCTGAGTACAGCTAGCAGGGATCAGGCTGCTCCTCCCTCTCCCCCCGCTCTGCCTCACTCCACTATTGGAGAGATAGTGTAGATAAAAGGGGGCGTTTAAGCTCTGCCACTTGTGGAGAGGTCTCATCTCCAGCCTCAGGTGGTGTTCCAGCGCACAGCTAAGATTGAAGGCGAATCACAGACACTGCTCGAGGCCAAGCTGCTTTCTACAGCAGTACTGGTGTTGTACACTTCTATGCATGCAGGGAGAGGGAGAGAGATGGAAAGGAGAGACAGTAAACAGAGAGAAGAGGTGGAGAGAGGGAGGGAGGGGAGGCCAATATCTTTATCCATGATAAGACAAAAATGCTGAGGCTCTATGGGATGCCTCCTAAAAGGGGTGAGATGTGACGCACCGCCTGCAAGCAGCAGAGCGTCAAAACGAAACGAAGTAGAAAGGCTAACTCCCTCACATTCATCAAGGAGGGTCAGATTTGATTTCAAGCCAAACACAAGTCTATATTCCTTCCTTCCTCGCTCGTTTCCTACCAGGCAGACAGACGCACAGACAGATACAGTCTATCTCTTCATTCCCGGACTCACATCCTGCCGGCCTCTGCTGCTCTCTACAAATCTCCGACGCTGGGAAAAAAAAAGTGCCAGCAGTAATTCCGTTGCTCGTTATTCTTCATTACAGAAGAGAAAAAGCACCCAGGGCTAGATCATATTTGCTGTTAACTAAAGTTTCGGAGACAATTAGCTCAGGTTGTTAAAGTTAATCATTGTTACGGCCATAATCTCTGAGGCCAGCAGAAGCCGCAGCATTTATGGTTTGTTTATTTGAGCGCCTCCTGTGGATATCGACCCGGCCCTGTTGTAAACAGTAGGATAAGGCCTTCTGCGATCGTTGGGCGGATTTACTTTCTGCACAGGGATGAGCCATCCAATTGTGACCTAGATTAGACGCGCGGAGAGGGAAAACACAGACTCTCTCCGTTTAACGATTACAGTATGTGAACACACTTCTTATGTATTGAATCATTTCAACAGTTTTGCTCTGCATTATGAGGATAATGGTTGGCTGATATCAAATGCTCCTGTCTACATGGGGGGGATGTGTCTTGGTATTTCAGTCATTTCCTCATGCTGAAAACCCCTACAGCAGCACTCCTGTGTTCTCGCTGCTCGTTGTCATTCCATCGATGATTGACTGTAAACATCAGAGGCTCACAGGATCTGATGGGAAGCACATTACGCTAATCTAAGCAGTCTCTTTTTCACAGAAACAAGCTGAATAAAACATTCTTCAATCTCCTCCAAAATGGAGAAATGCCTTCTATGCATGCATTTCTTTCCCTCAATTTTCTTCCTTCAATGCTTTTTTTCTTCTTTCTGTAGCGCTTTGTGCGCAACTAGATCCTATATATCCGGCTTCAATTATTTGGCCAGCATCCTTTTTTAATAGGCCTTGTGGTCTGCCTCTTAGCAGCCACCAGAAACTAATAGCCCCGGTCACGCTGCATGAAAGCCATATAAACATCCATGGCCCGTTTCACAGAAATATACACTTGCATTCCATCACTTTCTTTGTGTTTTTTTTTCTTCCTCAACTTTTTTAAGTCATGAGATGGGCACCCTCTCTTCAAAGACATCGTACTGCTGCAGTTGAGATACATATTTATGCTGTTTATGGTTGGTAATTTGCATTTAACCTTTCCCTGTTTTCTGTTGGGAGACAGGACACCTGAGAGCTCACTGCACTGCAGATATGAGCATGAATATCCCAATCCTGGAATGGCACATGAACGTGCACACAATTCCTGGGACCTGGGTTAGGACTCTGAGGACTTTGGTAACACCCCGTCTAATACCCCACATCATTTACCGAGAGCATCCGCAGCAGGCAGACTAATTCAGAATGGATGTGCTTCAGGCAGCTATAAGGAATTCTATTATTGCTCTCAAAAAAACCTCAAGTATCTATATGGAAATTTTCCTCCGCCTAATATATGGGTCTGCTGGATGGTTACATGATAATCCCAGTGTAATTAATGATTCCTCCGGCAACGGGCTGATTAATGCAGAAGCAGGCATCGAGCACATATGGATTTTTAGTGCTAACTATTGGAATATTTAATGAACATGGTAAACACGCCAGTTCTCCCACAGGCATTAAAGAGAGAGACCACACACGTGGGATTTCATTTTTGCACTTTTTGTTGTCCGGATGCCTCAAATACACAATAAATTGATAACTGTTTGAAATATCAATTTGATTTATTTTTTTTTATTTTGATTATGAAAGAATTACACAAACTCAAATCCTGGCCAAAAAAGACAGAATGATTATGATCCATGAACCAACACAGACCAAACATTCACAGAAGAGGGAATACGGAAAAGAGGAAAAAGGAAAGACATAAAACATTAATACTAGGGCTGTCAAAGTTAAGGCGATAATAAAACTTGTGATGCTTTTTAAAGCTATAGTGAAGATACTGGTATCATATCAAACTAGCAAACCTAAGGAAACTATTGGTACCAAGCATGTCATACTAGTTTGTCGAGAAGGAGGTTATATAATGCTCCAAACTTACGCTACATTTTGGTGAGGAAAAACTGGCATGGCCATTTTCAAAGAGGTCCCTTGACCTCTGACCTCAAGATATGTGAATGAAAATGGGTTCTATGGGTACCCACGAGTCTCCCCTTTACAGACATGCCCACTTTATGATGATCACATGCAGTTTGGGGCAAGTCATAGTCAAGTCAGCACACTGACACACTGACAGCTGTTGTTGTCTGTTGGGCTGCAGTTTGCCATGTTATGATTTGAGCATATTTTTTATGTTAAATGCAGTACCTGTGAGGGTTTCTGGACAATATGTGTCATTGTTTTGTGTTAATTGATTTCCAATAATAAATATATACATACATATGCATGAAGCAAGCATATTTGCCCACTCCCATGTTGATAAGAGTATTAAATACATGACAAATCTCCCTTTAAGATACATTTTGAACAGATGAAAAATGTGCGATTAATTTGCGATGAATCACGATTAACTATGGACAATCATGTGATTAATTGCGATTAAATATTTTAATCAATTGACAGCCCTAATTCAAACATTTCCGTTTCCTGCTAAAATGTGTCTTTTCATACTGTATTGTGTTTCTTTAATATCTTAATGCCTTTTATGTCTTATGTAAAGCACTTTGATTTGCCCTGTTGGTGAAAGGTGCTATACAAATCACCATGCCTTGCTTTTAAGGTAGTTATAGTAAATGGGGTCCTCTTGTGGTGAGGACAGCTCAGAATAAGCTTCCATTAATGCAAGAAAAAGATTTTGAAAAAACGCATTAAAGTATCTCCATGCAATTTAAAAAAAACATAAAAATATATAGCCAGATTTTCTCTTTGTATAGCTTTGGTTTAGAGCCAGAACAATGAGCCCTATTTAAATGATATGATATTCCAGTATCTACAAGAATAGAACTACAACACACAAGTGTCCGCGCTCTGCTTCAAACCCTGGTAAAGGGCTTTTCACATAGCTGCGTAGTAAGAGTAGAGCAGTGCTGCTACATATGTGAAAGCATATTTAAGAACAAAATGGCCTGTGCATCTGCATTTCTTGCTGGAAATCGCACCGCCGTGGCAATTTCTCAACCCCTCCCGGTCCATTCTCTCCATTTTGCCAAACCACTCACCCCCACTTTTCCATCACTCCTCTTTCTCCGTCTGTTATTAGCAGTTCTTTAATAATGAACCCAACAGGCGTCCCCTTCATTAGGCAGGCAGAGGGGAGGAGGGGAGAGAGAGAGAGAGGCCAGCGAGCCAGGCTGACCCTGCTACACTCTCCTCATTGGGGACCTGGCACAGGAATTTTAATAGGAGAGCAACGCAGGCAGGCAGGTCAGTCCAGGAGACACACTGTGCATGCCAATCTGAGCTGACCGACCGGCGTGAACACAGCAAGTGTGCTGCGCTGCTAGCCTGACGGTCTGTAACGAGCGTGGAGGAGGAAGGGAAGGAAAGACGGGGAAGGGGAAGTGGGAAAGCGGTGGTACAGGGATCAAGAGGGACAACGCTGAGGTACAGAGCAGCTATTCAGGTGAGAAGAGGAGGAGGAGGATGGAAGGCCATGGTGACAAGGGCCTGGTGGCAAACTGAGACAATCCCCGCCATGCTACTCATACTAATAAAGCAGGTAGGGTTCTTGTTCATTGCCTTTTTAATTTATGCTTAACCCAACACTAGGAGAGGAAAATATGAAAAATGCAAATGCAACACGGGGACTGTTTTGAAGCTTGTTAATCGTAAACTGAGACTGGTGATGCTACTGGTGGATATCTCCCTCTGGAAACAGAATGAGCTGTATTTCATGTCCCTTAAAGCAGCCACATCAGTATAAGCTACATAAAAAGTGTGAGCTTGCAGTGGGCTTTTAGAGCTACTCTGCAGAGCTGGGTAATAAACCCTTCACTCTCTTCCTCCATGCTTAAACAGTCTGCCTTTGAGCTACACTTTATAACACCCATTTTAAAATTCCCCTGCCCCGAACAGCACAGGTGATTTGTTGTATATTCACCACTGGGCCGGTGGATTTTCTTTTTTAGCTTCTCCCCGCCGTGGTAATTGCCACGTCGACCTTGATGCAGATAGGATAAATGAAACATATCCTCTGTCAAGACTCTACCATTAGTAGCCCCACAGAATTACCTCATTTCCTCTGTGATCTCTGTAAACATTTCTGATTCAGGGCATGCCCGCCTATTCTGCAATACTTCCCGTGACTATCTGAAAGAGAGCGCTCACACCGGGGCCTCATTGCAAAAGATACTGTATGCGTAGCTATCCCAATACCTCAATCCATTTGCACTATAAATTGCGCACACCCAGCTTTCAGCCAGGAGCAAAAAGGCTCCTCTGGGAGAAGCCGAGGCAGTTTTGATAAACAAAAACACTTTTTTTGAGATTTTTAAATCAGAGATATGAGAAGGTAGAAGGCCATCAAAATGTTGCAACCCAATATAAAATGTTATATAAATTCTCAGGGACTGGGGAGTTATAGCTAAACAGTATATCATAAGCAAAAGTACCAGATTTGTCTGATCCCAGAGATGAAACATTACGGTTCATATGTTAACTCTGGCTCAGACGCAAAATACTAGGGATGTCCCCAGAACCGATACTTCGGTACCAACGGTATCTGTTTTTTCTACAGTACCGCAGGAACCACAGGTACTGTAGGTACTGACCCGGGGAGCTCGAGATTAACGGCGTCTAAATCCGAAAGGACGCAGTAAACTCACTTTTGACGTGTCCAGGTGACACACACTATTCCTTAGCTCAAAGTGTTTATTGTTTTTGTTTTTTACCGTGGTATCAAATTGGGTATCAAGGATTGTGGAATTTCACTGGTATTGGTATTAACTACTAAATTTCTGGTATCGTGGCATCTCTACTAAATACAGTACCTTGAAAGATTAAGAGAGAAAAAGCATAAACAGAAAATGAAGTTGAAAGATATTAGGAACAATACCTTCAATACCTTTGTGCTTGACCAAGTCGTTAATGTTAGCTTCAATGAGTTGGTTCAAATCGTTGTCTTAAATGTTTCCAGCTGACCTGTTTTAAAACAAGAGTCTTGTAAAAGAGGTCTTAAATAAGCTCTTGATGGCTCCATACATGATATCATTCTTAAAGACTGCATAAATGCTGGTCAGTCCTTGTATGATAAGGAAAAACTTAAGATCAGATATCAGATATTTTTCTAGCATTAGACCTGTTTTGTGCATATTTCCAAACAGTATGTTATCCCTTTCAACATTACAAGAGAAAAAGGATAATAATGGACGAGGAGGGCGACGGTTGCCTCCGTGAAGTCCATTAGTCATTATCCCCAAATCAATATCAAGATTTTCACAAGATCCTGATTAGATAGCACTCAGTGTTGTACATCAAATATTCAGATTTCGTTGTAGCCAGCATATTCATCTAGAACGGTGAACAGACAGTTTCACTGGAACTACTTAGTAGGTGTACATTATCAGGAACTAATGGACACTCTGCAGCCAATCAGAATCCAGTATTCACCCCGACCATGGTTTAATGGTAGTTAATGAAAAGGTTATGTTCCTTGGTACTGGAATTAATAACTCTTGGTCACTCTTGTGTGTCGTAAGCTAACTAGTCATGGTTGCAGCTTACATCGGAGCAGATAAACACACTGTTTAGTCCATTCTTTACACTATTGCTCTTTTGTTTGGGGTTTTATAAAAGGTGTTCCTTTTCTTCTGATGCATTAACAGTCCACAAAGAAACCTCATTCAGTCCCATATCTGCCTTAGCACCACCGAGGCACACATTCTCTCTCTACAAATATTCAGATGAAGTCAATAAATCTGCAGTGGGAACAATAACAAAACACAAAACCAGAAAGAGCTAATAAAAATAAATCACCCCTCTATAAACAAATTCTCTTTGACTCTGCTCCATTACTGAGTATTGACTGTGGGTTTTCACATCAGAATATGGACTTAGTCGAGTTCTGGTAATGCAGTTCTATATGGTGCGGCTATATTTCAGATGGGATCACACTGAAAATCCATAAATACATCACTTGTAATTGTCCACAGCCTGTCAGTGCCACAATCACAATCTGCTTTGTCATGCGTGGAGGACAAAGACTTTAATGAAGAGCACGGTACCGGGTCTTCGTATTGTTCTCATTTCTTGCCCTGTCAGCTTTGCAAATTAAGAATGATGTTCCTATTTGTCTTGCAGTTTATTTGTTGCAAAATGGTTGATTTAGCTCAAACTAACACACACACACACACACACACACACACACACACAGCTCCTCCCATTAGTCCCAAGGCAATAAATACTGTAGTGAGAGCTGCTTTTGAAAGCGAGGAAGTGGTTGGAAAGAAATGAGAACATTTGAACGGTTTCATTTTTCGTGAGATATCTGACTTCTGATATAAAATGACACCTTCTCTATCAGAATGACTGAAAGCTCAAAAACAAATTCCACTACTTCTAAAGGATAAACATTCAAACAGATGTTACCATTCTTGCATTTTAAGTCTATTAAGTAGGACATTATCCTGCACCCTGGCACAGGTGCTGCTGAAATCTCCCCAACTTATGAATCACCCAAACGGCGGTATCTTTGTGCAATCAACAACGTGATCTCGTCGACAGACTGCGTAGCGCCGGGTCATCTGAGGCTTTGAAATGGTATTCCGAAAACAAACTTTGATGGTCTTGGCCAGATGAATAGCTGCAAATTATCCGTTACAAAATGACGGTGACCTCATGGCATCACCAGCAGCACAATGAGCACATTTTGCCTTTGAATCCTGGCAGTGGTCTGTAATGTCGGGACAGATGGAGAAGTGGGAAGCCAGAAAAACATACTTCCTTGTAGGGTCTCCACTCATCACCCTCTCTGGTGATCCAACACAAAAGCACAAAACTTATCTCCGTCACATAACTAAATGTAAACATCAATTTCCTTTACCATTATTTACCATAGTCGATCATGATGTGGGGCATGTTGACTTTTACAACTATGTCATAAAAAGGTAGCTCGAGAAAGGGATGTAAGAAAATATAGATTGATTGAGTATTGCGATATTAGGACTGTCCTAAATACCATTTTTTTGGGCTTTGAAGCTTCGGTGAGAAATATTAGAAGGTATTCAAAGCTTTGTGGTGCTTTGTGGTGCTTTGTGGTGCTTTGTGGTGCTTTGTGGTGCTTTGTGGCGCAGCGTGGCGCAGCGTGGCGCAGCGTGGCGCAGCGTGGCGCAGCGTGGCGCAGCGTGGCGCAGCGTGGTGCTTTACGGCGCAACGCAGTTCTGCGTGACAAGTTCTTCTGTCTGTTTGTCTCCATCTCCCCCGTTTCAGTGCCCGTGACAGTGCCACTGTCGCACTACTGTACACATACACACCTCTACACACAACTAACAGCAATATCCATCTGAGAATAACTAATAATAAGTATTGATGAATATTAATAATGAATAATGTTGTGAGATTATTCCTTATTTCATGGGCTATTTGGGGATTTATTCATTATTATTACACACATATATAAAAAATAAAATATTTTTCTTAAAAACAAAGTATTCGAATAGTGATTTGGAGGTTTAATACCATGGCAACGGTCGAAGCCTCAAAGCTCTGAAGCACTCGAGTCAGCCCTATGCGATATTATGTTTTGTGATACTGTACTGATTCTCAAAAATTGTTTTTTCATTAATAGCTTACATGCAAGATTCGTGGCATACAGTGGCTCAGATTGCGCAATAAGTAGTGCTATGATGTTACAGGGACTGTGACAAATGCAAATGCAGATCCCACTGTCCCGATTGTATAAAAAAAGTAAGTTTTTTTTAAACTATTGTTATTTTAAACTAGTAGAAATAAAGATGTTATGCATATGGCAGAGTTTTCTTTATACTATGACAGTTTAAAAATTGCGATATATCGTCTTTCCTACAGTATCGCAATATATAAGGCTGGGAATTATATCGATATTATATCAATATTGTGATATGGGACATATGATATGGAATATTGTCTTAGATTTTGGATATCGTAATATGGCATAAATGTTGTCTTTTCCTAGTTTTAAAGTCTGTATTACAGTAAAGTGATGTAATTTTCTGAACTTACAAGACTGTTCTAGCTGTTCTATTATTTGCCTTTACCTGCTCAGTCATTATATCCATATTCTGGATGATTGTTTATCAAAAATCTCATTGTGTAAATATTTTGTGAAAGCACCAATAGTCAACCATACAACATCGTTGCAATATCGATATCGAGCCATTTGGTCAAAAATACCATGATATTTGATATTCTCCATATCGCCCAGCCCTGCAATACATTGAATTGTAACCCCTGCAACATAAAACGTCTCGTATATCCAGACTATTTATGCACATTTCACATGCTTTACTTTCAACTAAGGCATTCATATCTGATGAATGCCTTAGTTGCCGCTTTAGTAAACTGTACTGTATATAAATGATTCATAACTACTGTATTAGCAGGCAGCATTAATTAAAAGAAAAAGAGACGTACTCCTTTCTTCAAGGACATGCTTTCATCTGAAGTGGCAGAAGAAGTGAAACTTGTCACTGTGCGTGCGCGAGAGACTCCACATTTGTATAAACATGTGTGGGAGCGTGCACGGTTGTGTACATATATTGCCCGTGTGTCACATCGGTTCTGAAGCATCAGATTACCCCATCACAGCCCGCTCGTCCAGTGAGGCCATCAGTCCGACACTAATCCTCCTTTGATGAGTCGAGCTTCACAGGAAAAGCACTGACATTTCGCACTAAGGCCTTCTCCTTTTCCTCCCGCCACGCACGGACGGACCTCGGCTCCGGTGAGATGCTCTTTCATCCCGACCTTGGTGAGATGAGGGTCTGGATTCAGATGACTGGTGGATTAGATGGCAGCTCACAGGAGACTGAGAGACTGATGTCTGGGAGAAAGACTCAGGAGACACAGCCTCAAGAGCAGAGCGATACGCAGCCCGGGTCCGTGGTCGGGGTTAGTTAGTCGGCGAAGAACAGCTTTTGGTAAAAGGCAACTTGTCACGTAAATTGCTTAGTCTCCAATCTGTAATCGAAAGGTTTTAGTTTCAATTCCCAAAGCAGTCATGTGTTCTGTAGGTGTCACGAAGCAAAATCTTCACTACATATAAGCATAACACCGTAAACATACATTATCAGTTTTGAATGTTGCTCAAACACAACAAAACAAGACTGTCGCAGGTTGCAGATGTGCTGCTGAGATGCCACTTTGCACAATACAGATGGTGTTTTGTGCAAAAAAAGAAAATGTATACTTAATCATAACACATAAACTGAGAAAACACTGATAGAAAGTGGTATGCACAGATTACACGGACAACAAAATACAATAAAAATAGACAATTCATGTGGAGAAGTGGAAGGTAAGTGCTTAAATAAACAGAACAAATAAAAGCAAGTCCATCATATTTATCAAGCGTGTTAGGTTTGCTATTTACAGCACATTAGAGAGAGGCACTTAACATCAACAACTGACAACAACATACTGAAAGATTGTTCACAGAAAAATTTTTCAAATTTACAAATGTACTGGAAAGACGTGAAGAAAAAGTGTTTATGATCAGCAAATAAACAGCTAAAAACTCTCCCTGATTATAATTTTAGACTCTTGGAAGAGTTCTGGTTAAAGCATTCAGATCAGTGGATTTATTATCTGAAAGAAATCAAATGAATGCTGCTATGGGTTGTAAAACAGAAGTCAAATCTGTGATTATTTTTCTCATACTGTAGTATTATCCCATCATTAACTTCCTGTTGAATATGGAGCACAGCACCAGCTCCCAGCGGATGTTAGAGTCGTTTTCAAAATCCTGCTGATTACTCATAAAGCACCGAATGGCCAATTTCCTGTTTAGATTACTGAGCTTTTACGGTACGTCCCCACTCAACACTGTGAAATCGTAGCTCTTCTGAAAAAAACAAAACCGTCTCTAGAACTACACTGCAGACGAAATGCGACCGACAATTTGCTGTTCAATTGTCTGTTATGAATATTGCAAAACTTAACATTAAGTGTCGCCAAGGGAAACCAAATCTGCTCAGCTGATCTTGTTGTTTTGGAATAAATGGGCTCATTGGATGCTAACAGCTTGTTGTTTCTGAATGTTTCACAATTAGCATTTTGAAGAGAAATATAAATACTAACTTTCTCTTTTCGGTTGATATGTTGTCATAATTGTTTCGTCATTGCCATCTAATGTTGTATATTCAATTCTACCGTCAAATCAGCCGTCTTCCAGTTTATTTTCAATGCAACTTTGTCAAAAGACTATGTGAACCTTATATTGTGTATCATACAAAATTGTGCGCTGACTCTTGTTATAATACCTCTAGTAAATGAAATGTGGTTGTGACGTTTGACCTCATTCAAGTATTTTTTATCACTTCTTGACTGTCAATTACAAAAAAAAAAAAGAAAATCAATTTATATCTGCAATAGATAAAAAAAAATCAAAAATTCAGTTACAAAAAAAAGAAGAAACTAGAATTTGAAATTTGAAGAAATTCCCTCAAGGCATTCCTGAGATATCACGAGAATGGAACAGAGGGGAGGTCACAGTGACCTTGACCTTTGGCCTTTGAACACCAAAATCGAATAAGTTCATCCTTGAGTCCTAGTGGATGATTGTGCCAAATTTGAAGCCAACCGCAGGGGATGGCAAGCAACCGTCACAACCACTATTTAAATGGGAGCGCCACGTATTTACACCGTGCTACCAACGCCAGCTGCATGATTAAGCACTGAGCTTCTATTTTTCTCTGAGTGCTGCACCTTTAGTGTGTTTTTCTGGTCGGCAAGGGTTGAAAAATGTTCAACTTTAAAAACTGTAAAACGCTGCGCTCGTCACTGTCACTTTTTACCCAGCCGTCCAATCACAATGGAGGAGGGGCAGGACGAATACCACAAGGACTAACTGTCACATCCTACATGTAGACTACAAGTGTTGTAAAACAACAACAATGGAGGAGAATTGAAAACGCATAGACCAGCAGGTTCGTCCTCTCTCCCTACGTGCTTCAGCCGTCCCTTCATCCAGAGCAAGTACTCTACCTTGTGCCGTCAGTTTTACTCCTGCGGATATTCCGTATCATAGCAACCAGACGCAACCTAAGCGTCTCAGCTGATAAATAACACTGCGCCTCATTGCCCCTCTGTGTTCTGCATTAAACAATAAATGTTAAGTATTTAATTCGTATTAAAACTGTCATCTTTGTCATTTAAAAAGCAACAATATATGTAATAATAGCCTAACAATAAAGCTATAGGTTATATAGCACTGAAATCTGGATAAATTCCTGGTGAATTCCTTCACCGGGACAGCCCTACTCTGTTCCTCAGATATCGCGTTCACGGTAATGGACCGAACAGACGTGCAGACGGCATACAGACAACCTCAAGAAATAATGCCTCCGGCCACGGCTGTCGGCGGTGCGGAGGCGTAAAAACCTCAACAACAAAACTATATAAAAAAAAGAGAAATAAAAAAGCATGTCTACAATAAATGTCATTTTCTGATGGAGCAATACATCCAGCCTTTAGACTGAGACGTGTAACGCAGACATCTCATGCTGTATTCCCACCAAGTATAACCAGGTAGTCACACTGTGCTAACCACATTACACAATAGCACCACCGCTGTGGATACTGTATTACAAGATGAAAACCCTCTCGCTCTCAGAGCACAGGATCAATATCTTCATATACAGGCTTCAGAGGCATGTTAGCTTTATGAACTAAAAGCTCTACTGTTGCTGCTGCCTCCTCTCCGGTACCTTTGCACTGCAGACTTGACTGATTTAAGAAATAATAAAAACTTAAAAACTGGACAGGCTATTGATTTCCCTCAGCAGAGGCAGATCAAGAGGTACATTTATGATCAGACGGGGTGCAAGAAATTATATCACGGCACAAACCCGCTATTGATTGGACGGAGCAGTGTGAACTGTTAAAATGTTAACCACTGTGCACACAGTTTTGCCGTGGTGGTGGCGAGAGGAGAGGAGATTAGAAGGAAACACTACAGGCAGAACTGCGTGTGATATTTCCAGAGAAATTCAACCAAAACGCAGAACTCAATCATTCTATTAATGTGAACGAGAGCTCATCCATCAGTTGGATTTATTTCACACACTTCCATCATCACCACGAGTCAATAATTCAGCTTGATATTTTTCTGTCACTGCCGATAATTATTTGCATAAAAATTAGCATAGCAAATTGGAGCTATGAAGCATACTGGTATGCTGAGAACACGTTGAATATACTGGATTTAACGTTAAATGTACACAAGTGTGACTTAGTGAATCTGTGCATGTTAACTCCCTGTGGGTACCCGTGGGGAAGTCCTGCTGGAAAACTGCAGCAGTGCATCTGCATGCAGCTGTTAACATGCCAACTAGGACGACACAGAGCGATGCAGGGACAAGCAGAAGGACACACAGAGGGGGAGGGGTGAAAGAGGTAAAACTCCAAACGGGGATAATGAATGAATATCACTCTCATACACACACACACACACACACACACACACACACACACACTGCAGTGTCTCGGTTTATAAAAGGAAAATACTTTTTTTTCCACATTTCCTTATTACATTTTGTCTCCTCTCTATGGATGTCACGGTACCATAAATTTAGATGTCGATACCAATACCAGCGAAACTCAAGGATTCTCAATATCTAATTCGATACCATGGTAAAAAAAACAAAAAACAAAACAATAAAACCTATGTATTTTAACATCTTTTATTACCATTTGCATACTAGTTTTGGCAAAATTATTATTAATTCCTCATGATTCGCCTCAAGTTTCTCACCAAAAACTCAACTTTACAAGATTATATGTGAACACATCATGATAACATTATAATTAACCTTCGCCCAATACTCATTCTTACTGTAAAAGGGCTTGAACACATCATAATATAACTCAATGCAACCCCCATACACTAGTTGATAGCTCATTTCAACACGGATTTATTGTTCACAAGTATCATTATCAGGGACATTTTCTATTGTCCGCAGGAGAACGGGGCACTGATCGTCTCGAGCCGTCATCCCAGTTACCTGCTGTACTGTAGAAAAATGACTACCATCACCCTTTCAGAATTTTGGCATCGGTTTTCATGACATCCCTACTCCTCTCATGACATTTACAGTATGTAGCGCTGAAAGACCTCCCACTAATCAATCAGAAAATGAAAATAAGCAGTAATTAGTTAAGACAAAAAAAAAACTCATCAGGGTCATAGAGGCGCCGTGTTTATTAACAAATTTGAAAGCCCATCATTTTTGCTGGTCTCTAGTTATGTGCTTATTGATGCAAATCTAATAGTTATAGCCTGCTGTATATCACTTTCTCTCCTGAGGCATGAGAACTGATATTTCAATTTGTATTAGCTGATTAAATTAGCTTTCAGACAAGGTTTTCTCATTCCAAACCAATTTGGTGGTCAGGGTCTCAGTTTTTATTACTTCATTGTCATACAACCAGTTGTCAGAGAAGCACCAGCCATTTGTAGTTTCAAACAAATAGTGGGAAATGTTCAGCTCATTGCTTCGAAGATCCAGTATAAATACAATACCCTTACAAAGCTTTTCTTCTATGTCCATGTATTATTCCCTTTTGTTCCTGGGAAAAAAATATGAACCTTCAGTAATTACCACCAAGCTTAACATTTAATATAATTACTTCTTAATGTATTGCATTCATTATCATACATGTATACATATATTCTTAACATCAAATTAAATGTTCAATTTTATTTGAGAATTTCAAGTGGTTTCCCTGTGTTATGTTTTTTTCCCCAACATCCTGTTCCAACAGGAAACATGTAAAATTACAGATGCCGGATGCTCTCAAAATGCCATTTCATTATGACTTCAATATCTGATGAAGCACAGGCTGCAGTAGCCTTTCAGGAATGCCAATAATGATGCAGGACTTCTACAATGACTACGAGTCAAATGATTATTTCCCCCCCCCCCCCCCCCCCTCGAGCAACTGAAGCTCCGACATGATAAACACAAAGTGATATTTTGCATAAAACAAGATTGACTTGCTTGGTTCATTAACCATGTGAACAGGTGAATAAGTGATTAATTGAATAAACAAATTACTCTTGTGTTGTGGAGAGCACTCCTCCTCAACATCTCCTGCCACAGCAAGGTGCGTCACTGCCTCTCTCTGGTGCTGCAAGGAAGCACACACACACCTCACTGAGAAGCAGAGTGCCTCCGACGCCATCCTCGGCTCTTTATAGGCCTATATCACACGCCGAACTGGTCTCTGTTGTCACTTCAAATTGGAATATAAAGCAAGATAAAGAATTCCCTCTTTTTGCATATCCAGCTGCAGTGATTCACCAGTAGAGGTCAGAGCAGGAAACTGAAACCCTTGCAGCAGGTAAACTCAGTGCCTTGATGAGACTTCATGGCGACTGGATAGTAGGGCTGTGTATTAGCAAGAATCTGGCAATACAATATGTATCATGATACAGAGGTAGCGATTCAAAATTGTATTTAATTTTATGAAAAAAACTGTCATAGTATAAAGAAAACACCCGAAAATGCAGCATTTTAGAATAGGCAACACATTTATGCTGTATGCAAAAAACTGCATGGTTGGTTTTTACCCCAAATTGCATGGGCTTAGCATTAACAGAGCATGCCTGTAAAGGGGAGACTCGTGGGTACCCATAGAAGCTATTTTCATTTACATATCTTGAGGTCAGAGGTCAAGGGGACCCCTGTGAAAATCGTCATACCAGTTTTTCCCCGCCAAAATTTAGCGTAACTTTGGAGCATTGTTTAGCCTCCTTCGTAACAAGCCAGTATGACATGGTTGGTACCAATGGATCCTTTAGGTTTTTCCTAGTTTCATACAATGATGCAGCTTCAAAACTGAGCCTGCTACAACCTCCGAACGATCGAATAGCGGCCGGGCCCAATGGCAGTGCGTCTGATTTTTAAGAGGTTAGTGTAGTAGTATTTTGGAGAAGCGATACAATATCACACAACATAACATCCCGATACTCATGTGTGTCTCTATTTTCTTAAACCCCTAACGGATGGACACAGAAGTCTGTTGCAGGAGACTTGATGGTTTGCCTCCTTAAATTTTAAGGAGTGCTTAGCTCATCTAGAACTGTAGCAGAACCTCCTAATCAGGTAACGTGAGTCATCAGCTGCTTAGTAAGCTGAGAGGAGAAACTGATTGGATATCAGCGCTGCCTGCCGTTCCCGAGGCATCTGATTAATGATAATGTGGTGAAAGGGCCCATTTATCCAAAACACGCATTACGGGACCAAGGCGTGATGACGTGAATCAGACATCAGATGCACGAGAAGGGCAAAATGTGGTTACGGTTAAATAGGATACTTAAAAAAAAATCACATTTTCTTTAATGTGGTATTGTTGACGCCGTATATGATGTCACACAGTGGAACTGATCTGATAGGAAAGACGAATTAAAAGGTTGAATATGATTCACAAACAAACAGGTTGGAGTTGGATAATCTGAATGCGACGGAGGTTTAAACAAAGCAGCCAAAACATTGGTGGTAGTCACACTATTCTGTCTGTGTGTTAGATAAGAAGGTCTCGAGCATCCTGACATCCTTTTCTTTCTGCACCACCCTCCCTAATCCACTCCACCGCTCCACCACTCCCACTACATCCTCTCAGCTCCCCGTGTCTCCTCCTCTCCTTCAACCTCCCCCCCTCGTCTGTCCCCCTCGCTCTCTCCGTCTCCGCAGACTCTATAATGACATTTGGTCACTGTAAAGAGCCATGATGGTGCTGTTAACTGCGAGGAGGGAGGCGGTTGTCACGGTTACCTGATGCAGCATGGTGCTGGACCATCTGCCATGCAAAAGACAGCTCCCTGCTCACTGCTGTAATTACAGAAAACCCCGAGCAGCCAGCGAGGCCTGGCACACATGAGGACAAGAGGTGTGTGTGTGTGTGAGTGAGTGACAGAAAAACAGAGAGAAATAACTGGGAGTCAACCATGTGTGTGTGTGTGTGTGTGTGTGTGTGTGTGACAGCCAATAGGGAAAAAAACGCTGAAACTGAATAAACAGAGCTATTAGCCAAAATATAAGCTTAAACAAAATGACATTTATGCTCCACAACAGGATGTCCCAATGCGATCAGGGCAGATCAAAGCCTTTCCTTAAACAGATCCATCCGTTCCAGCTACAGAACATAAAGCCTGCTCCATTGCCGCTCCTTTTGTTTGTTGTAACCCATTGTGCTCCACATACACCAGCTGTCAGAAACTCCCCATTGTGCTCCATTAAAACACTGCAACTGCTTCCTAACATACAGTGAAGGGAGCAAGGCAACCATGAAGTGCACAAACAAACAAACAGCAGCCAGAAGTTTCAATTAATGATATCCACACCGACAGTGAACAACGTTGCTTTAATGGTCAATTTGCTTCACTTTACTCTGTGGCATTTTGCATCTGCACCACACCTCTAAAGTGTTGGATGAAAACTGCATTGGAACTTGTTGCTGTTCGTGCTGGGAATGACACGGACTGTGCAAAATATTATAGAGAAACTGTACTGAAGGTTATATTATTTAATGCAGCAATAATTTATTGTGCACTGTGGAGCTATATTAAGTAGGTAAATTAGGGCTGTCAATTGATTAATTGGATCAATTAACAACTCAAAACAATGACAAATATTGTCCAGAAACCCTCACAGGTACTGTATTTAGCAGAAAAAACATGCTCAAATCATAACAAACTGCAGCCCAACAGGCAACAACAGCTGTCAGTGTGTCAGTGTGCTGACTTGACTATGACTTGCCCCAAACTGCATGTGATTATCATAAATTGGGCTGTAAAGGGGAGAGTCGTAGGTACCCATAGAACCCATTTTCATTCACATATCTTGAGGTCAGAGGCCTTTGGAAATGGCGATGTCAGTTTTTCTTTGCCAAAATTTAGCATAAGTTTGGAGCGTTATTAAGCTTCCTTCGCGACAAGCTATGACATGGTTGGTACCGATGATTCCTTAGGTTTTCTAGTTTCATATGATGCCAGTATCTTCACTCTAGCTTTAAAACTGAGCCCGCTACAACCTAAAAATCGCAAGTTGCATTAATGCATTTAAGCTATATTATGAAGGTAAATATAAAATTCAGATTACATTCTCAAAACTCCACTAATATACAGTAGTAAAGGATTTCTCTTAAAATCAAAACTTACATTAAAAACTTAACTCAAAACCCGAGGCTTTTCCTATTGTCGTGTTCTATGATATCTTCTATGCAAAATGAACATTCCCAACCTTGGGGCTTTGACATTATGCCATTATGTCTTTGGTTGATTCATTAGGCCCCCTGTTGAGCTGGGCTACAGTGAATGCCAAACCAAGCACAGTAACGGTGCATAATGAAATGAAATGTCCAGTGTGTCTTTTAAACAGAGCCGTTGCATTTTCCACAAGCATAATCTCGTGATTTGTTTTTGTGGCAACCAAATCTCTTTTGATTGCATAACGCTGAGGAATAAAGATTGTTTGAATTAAAGATACATTGTTTAGTTTTAGGGGTTTTATGATTCATCTGTTACTCATATAGTAAGCTTGGTTTCAGCACCACGCCCTTTCTACAGCATTTCTATTAAACATTGTGCTGCATGTAGGACAGAATAAGGCACAGTGTTGGTTTGTGTGCCTCTCTCCACATGGATATTATTTTGTGGTCATTCTCAAAAGGATTTAGATGGGCTTTACAGTATAATTATTTTGTTATATCTTTAGCTTTGATCAAGTACATAATATTTAAAAAACATTTTTGGGAGGATAAATCCAATACTTTTGGCCTGGGAGACAGATTTAGCCCACAAGGCACTATTTATTAAGCCCTACTTAATAGGACTATAATACTGTAGGAAAATGAAAATTATTTCCGCAGAGAGCCAGTGGACCGATGACGATAAAGACACAGCGCTGGTCCATGACTGTGGATGACTCTGACTGTGTGCATACAAGCTTGCAGTCTTTGTGGTTTAGGAAGCCACATTTTATTACCGGAGATTTGGCTGACATGTCCTCCCAGACAGCCACAGCTTCTTCTCCTGTCTTCCACGTTCACACTCTTGGAGTGCATGTGAAAATGTTTTTATTAGAAATGAGTCAAGTTATCATTTGAAGCAGGAAGTTTTAAATCCAACCACAGTAATGATGTTAACAAATAAATCAGACAATGCACAGGCAACTTAGGGATCCAATTTAGTCCCCACAGCCAGGGACGCTGGAAGTCAGTCAGAGTTGGGGGTGCTGAGAGAAAGTCAGTCTATATAATGACGTCATACTAAATGCTGTGCGACATTCATGTTTTTTGCATTAATTAGAATGGCCAGGATCATTTACATTAATATTTATTAACAGCACTTTACACTAATTTTCAGGTTTCCCCCTGGGTTATAGAGGGATTGGTGCTGTGCAGCCATTGAGCTATGGAGGAGTGGGGGGGTTCGGGGGTCCAAAATTTGAAGGTTTTTGGCTTAAAACAAAGACATTTTACATCAATTTGTACCCATTATTACTATAGATAATGTCCAAAAAGCTTAAAGACAAAATGTGCTATAGTTGAATTATTATTTACAGATGTCACAGCCTTCGTCTGAACATTTAATTCTTCTGGTAATGTTTGCCCTATAAAATCATATTCTGTAAATCAAAAGAGCAGATTCAGAAAGCTGAACATGGTTTCATCAGTGCGTAACGCTGCTCATTATTAAACAACCAGTTCCGCCCCCCGGCATTCTAACTCTCTCATCGGCGATATTATATAGCCTACTGCTTTTGCCAGACGTGAACCTTGTATTGATAAATTACAGCACCCTCATTCTCACCCCTCTTTCCCCTTGCAATGTAGTGCGTTGGCTCGTCTGCAATTGCAGGGAAAACCCTGATTTTAGAAAGGCAAACTTGAACTTCAACATACTGTATGTCAAAGCAGCCACAGCAACGACACAGTCAACAACACGGAGCTAATGCATGAGAACTGAGGAGAGGAAGAGGCAGTGTATGAATGACGCATAACCACGTTACTATAGTTTATAATAATGCAGGATAGTGAGGATACGGCCATTTCACACAGGAGACGAGCGAGGATCTACCGATGCGGAGATTCACATGAGACAGTATAAAACATTTCTTTAATAGTGTATATATATTTTTAAATTCCATTGCAGTATAACAATAGGCCGACCATGCCGGCAGCTGTGGTCTTGAAATAAAATCCTGAGTCCTCTTTGTCTGAGACAAGATAGAGTAAAGATGTGGTTGATTCCCGAGATGAGACCTTCAAAATGTGGTCTTGAGACAGCAATGTGACTTTCGCTTTCAGCTGCATTCCTGCTCTATAGTCATACAATATTGTTAATATTGTAATATGACATTAAGATTTATACAGGTATTATCATGAACACTATTCAGTTCCAGTCAAAACCTACCACTACTATTTGGTAAAACACTCTTCACTGATGTTGCCGACTACTCCACAGCGACAAGGCAACTAGTGGATTGTACTTGCTGATCCCAAACTGAGCATGTGAAAAATCTCTCAAGATGAGCGTCTCTTACAGTGAACATTCCTGTGCAGCGACCCCGTAATGAAACAAATAGCAGGAGAATGAGACTCGGCTGTGGCTCAACTCCTTGCCTTCTCGTCTCTAATCCCCTGGCATCAGCAGCACACAGTGAGGGTGAGTGCACCGGACACTTTGGAGCAAGGATCACAAACTGTTCCTGTGGGGATGGTTACCAAGGGCAACAGCATACTGTAGGTCAGACACTGGTATCACCGCGCTGCATTGACCAGGCAAAGGATTTTGTGGAAAGAAAAAACACTACTGCTGCTGTACTTTTTATAATAAAGTGCAAAAAAAGCAATTAAGAACCAAATGTGGTTTAAATTGCTTGGTGATCCAATTAAAAGCGAAGGCCTGCAGATAGCAGCCTGCTTCTAATGAGGTAAAATTAACACCATTAGCATTGCCTCCTCCTGACTGTCTCCCATATAAGAACTTCCTTCTTTCTGCCTTTTCATATTTTTCTTCCTGTGGGCATGTCCTGTTCTGAATGTCTGTAGAAAATAAATATGTGTATTTGAAGTTATTATCGTGCTCTAATTTACCGTAATGAAAGCGCTAGCCTGCGCTGGCGGATGAGCCATTTTAATTTGAGCATCGAATGCAGGTCTGCATATTAATGACCTTATTTGCATAAATCATGTCACTCCACTCGGGATTCCAATTAAACCCTTGATTAATTGCTCGGCTGACCCGTTAAATAGAATCCTTTAAGTGGTTCAACAGGCCACCAAAGCCTGTTGACACGCACACACACACACACACACAAACACACACAAACACACACATGATTTAGTCGGAGTAAAATTAATCAGAAGAAAGGGATCTGCTAATTTTGAAACGTGAACATCCTCTGGGAAGTGTGAAACGTGCAGGATGAAAAGCCCAACTCACCGGGTCAAAACTGAGTTTAGGAGAGAGAGACGCTTCGTCATACGAGATAATGACATCAATGTCACTGGTGAAGATGAAAACCCCACTACACTCAGTCAGGTGTTGGTGTGAGACACATTTTCCTAATTCCCCGTTTGTGCTGGAACGATCATCGTTTGCTTGCCGTGCAGAGCAGAGCAGGAAAAACTATATTTTAGACGACAGAAAGCATAAAAAAGCTGGTTTACACAGATTACACTGTGCCTTAAACTCCTATTATCCTCAACAAATTAAAGATGATGTGAAAGACTAAATT
Organism: Sebastes fasciatus; assembly: GCF_043250625.1. Classification (NCBI taxonomy): domain Eukaryota; kingdom Metazoa; phylum Chordata; class Actinopteri; order Perciformes; family Sebastidae; genus Sebastes; species Sebastes fasciatus. Next base: position 22,814,146 of record NC_133811.1, on the reverse strand, counting down.
AAAATAATGACTAATCGTGCACACATACCACACACGCATTTACTTTTTCTCCGTTTGGACAACTGTGAAAACACCTCTGTGGTTCTGCGGCGGCTGCCCTGCTATTTACTACTGTTTGTACACTCTGGTGCTGGCCAGTGAGAGGTCACTGTGTATGTGCTCCATATTTTCACCCATATATAAAGTGCTGCTGCGATACAGCTGCACTGCGTTTGAGACACAGCAGTAACCACAGCCTGAAAAACAACCTACAAATGAAGTCTAATCATAGGGGCTGCTGTTTAAGCAGCTGTAAATAATTTGCAGGGATTGGCAAAGATCAACACCGTGTCAAAAAGCGCTGCATTTATGAGTGATGTTCGGAGGAGAGGTTATTAATATAGAGGACACAGGGCACTCTTATCTGTGAGAAGATAAATGTGAGACAATATGATGGTGGCACTGATTGGCCAATCAAACGCACCAGCTAAGTGACAACAAACAACAGCTTTCATTTCAATAAATGACATTTTGATGATATTCTTAGATGGCACCATCAGCTCCTTGCTGTGCTGCAAATGATGTTTACAGCTGTTACCATGGCAACAACAAGTATATGGGAGTGTTGCAAACCAGCCCCTCTGTTGGATGCTGTGATCTCGGTTTTGTGTGTGTGTGTCAAAAAAGATGTAACGCTCCATGTTGTTGACTATTCAGCAGTGTTTCTTCATATAATTGATAATGCATGCGTTATAACTTAATAAAGGAGGATCTTTCTCTGCTCTCAGTGACATGAACATGAATGGATTACATAATAAAAGTGACCAAATGTGATGGATTAACTACAGTATCTCAAACTAGTTTTTTCTGCTTGTCTTCAAGCAGTGTATTTGTCTGTATGTTGTCAGGTAGTGAATGACAGAGATTGGCTGCAGCAGAGCTCCACATCCACCTCAGCACTGTCAGCTCTGCATGCCTGCTGTCTGTCGCCGGCTCTCAGGTCACAGAGTTGGCCTCTGGCAGCCTGACTAATAGGGAAGGAGGTGTGTGTGTGTTTGTGTGTGTGTGGGTGCGTGCGTGTGTGTGTGCATGTGTGTTTGTGTGTGTGTGTGTGTGTGTGTGTGTGTGCGTGTGTGTTTGTGTGTCCTTAAAAAAGGAAATGTCAGTACATACAATGTTTTATAGGCTGCATTTTTATGTAAAATTGAGCCGTCAATTTTCCAAATTTCATATATTTTGAAAGTATTTGTTTTTATTTGTTGTTATTTTCAGTGCTGAAACTATTTGTCAATTAGTTAATTAGATTAGATTGAAATGTGTTGCTTTTAGGGCTGTACTGAATAGCTTGAAGCTTCATTCATAACGTTGACATTAAAAATGATTATAATTAACAACTTACAGAAACATTGCTCGCAAAAGTCCACCTTCTACCTTCTCTTCTTCCCTATCTCTCAAGTAAACACACAGCGAGCGATGCAGCGCTCAGTCTTCGTCACTGTAATTATTATCATAGTCCTCAGTCGACAAGTCAAAATGTATTGAAAAAAGAGATGAAATCATTTACAAAATTCACAACGTGTTTTTTTGTAACGAAATATTCTGCTTCAATCCATAATTGTTGGCGTTTAGCCTTTCAAAAGCAACATTTTCACTGCGGTCAAAAAACTGTTCACTCTCCCGCACGCACCTGTATTAACTGGGCAGTCTAGCGGCGCCATAAATTACATTTATATAACCACAATAACACAAAATCATATTTTTCCATTCTTTTTAGAGTGATGATGACATCATAAAGTATGACGACAGACATTCGACGCTTCATTCAAAAACCTCAATAGAAGCTTTGAATGTAAAACAAAAAAAAGAAAGGCTATCAAAACAGCCCTAGTTGCTTTTCTAAGAAACCTCTAGTTAATTGGATATCATTGGGGGGATTATGAAGACATATCCTACAACTTCAACTGGGATATTGTGCTTGAATTGTTCCACTACAAGCACAACCAGACTTTTTGGCGACTAAAGGTTCTGATGCAGAAGATAACGACGGATTATTCAATAATGAAATAATTATTTTCTGCAGCCCTTGTTATTTTTCAATTCGCTTTTCTGAGCTCTTAATAGGTAACCTAAGTTGAAGGGGCTGTGCCAAAAATTGTTATGTGCTTATATAAAAAACGTTTTAAAAGAAATACAAAATATTGGCCGATATAGCTTAATCAGATTGTTTTCCTCCTCAAATATTAATATCAGTATTTGCATACGGTATGTGTGTCTCGAGTAGGAGTGTCAAAAAGAGATAAACGCACAAAGGCAGACCGAGACAGAGAGAGAGAGGGAGGTGTAAGGTTTATCTGCCTGACTCCATGCTGTACCTGCTGGACTTGGCAGGGACAGGCGCTGTCATCTGACCCTCTCCTCTCTTTCGCTGGCTCGAGGCCAACCTGCCCGGGCCGAGCCAGGCACATCGGATTAATATCTGCTGGGCTGTTACGTGTCTCTGTCCTTACATCACTGTCCTCTGCTGCTGACTGTACGGTGAAGCTGAGGCAACGGACGAGACGCATGTCGAATTACACACACACACACACACACACACACACACACACACTGGTGTTCACACTGAGGCAGCAGGTTGGTGCCACACTGGATTTCAGTGTCTTTGAAAAGGCTGCATTTTCTGCACACTACTCTTGAAATTACGACATTTATTAACTCAATAAATCAGTCTAATGTTCCGGTCCATACAGTATTTCATCAGCGTATGAATTCTCCATGAATTGCTCCCATTTTGAAGATATTGAGCTCCTATCCGAGCCGACGCACCTGCATGACAAGTAGTGCATGTGCAAGTTTTTCCTAATCTGCTAGCCGTACTGGATTTCAGCCATTGGCCGCAGGGTGCAAAAGTGAGAGTCATGGAGTGAGAGGCTAGTGATTGTGGAAGTCTGCAATACACTTGACTTTTGAACTTCTGTCTTGGAGGATTTAAAGGGACTGTTTGTAACTTTTTAAGCGTATAAATGTACCGGGTCGGGCTCCGCACGTTGTCATCTCGTTACCGACCGGGTGCCGGTGTCTCCCTCCGGCTGCGGGTGGAGATGACAAGTTACTCGCTGCAGAGCTCCGTCACTTCACAAGACACGGAAAACCTCTGTTGGTCTGGAGGAGCTGCAGCAGTTATTTCTGCACAAACGCCAAAACGCCAAAAGCCAACACTCTTATCAGCATTGATTCATGAAGAGACCTTCGTCTGGTCAGCTAACATTACTGCCAAGCAGGTGAAATATAGAGTGATATTGTGGTTTTAGCTGACGTGTGTTGCCTCACTGTTTTGAGCGATGCTCGTTCATGTCTATTTAGAGCGAGCAAGCGCGAGCTCGACGCTGACTTTCGTTGATTTCACGGCCACAGGTGTCGCTGTTAACAAGCAATTCTGAAAGTTAGAAATAGTCCCTTTAAGCAAATAGGCTGAAGTCAAAACTTGAATGTACTTAATCAAGAAAAGTAAGAAAATATTGCATGTTAAGTTTCCTGAAGAATGAAGAAGATAAGTTCAGGTTCAGTTCAGTTCTATCCAGATAAAATCACAAAAAGGATAAGTGCATTAGAAGAGTATATGTGTGTTATGTTTCTGTGTCTGCATATTGCGTTCACAGAAAATCTCTAATCAGTACTTCTTGGCTTTGTTCGAGTAGCAAGCCTTTCATATCTTGTTACATGTTTGCTGTATAAAAGGAATATTTTCAGAGAAGATGCTGAAGATTTCCCCAAAGAAATCCTGAGGAAGAAAGTGAGTAAATTTTATTATTTTGGAATTGTCCCCAAATTTGCTTTGCTTGGCCTAGATGTATCTTCAATATCGAAAAACTCCACACAAAGACTGTGCACTCTGAAGTATTAGAGGATCTCGGAGTTATCAGTCCGCATGCAGGAGCCTATAGCTTGCCAGTTTTTACTCTGGGAATTTTATCATGACAATAGTGAAGCCGCCTCGGGGCCCTTTTAAGCTTCCCTCATTTCATTTCCATCTCTATTGCTCTCCGAGTTCAGTTACATTTGGCCGTGCATCACCATGGCAGCGGACACTGGCCCTCGTGTCTGACTCAGACATCATCCAGAGCATTTCAGCTCTGAGTGAGTCATAATGAGTCCCACTCTCCAGTGCTACGGCGCTGAAAATAGGCTCACTTTCCTCCTTAAGATTCCTCTGGGGACAGCGTCTGTGATCATCTCTCAAAACGCTCCTTTCATTCGGCGACAAACATGAACCAAAATAAAAAAAAAGCTAGGAATGTTGGGATCCGGCCAAGTGGATGAAGACAGTTTTTTACTTGTGAACGGGATATGCACACAAGGACAGAAAAACACAACGTAAACACACAAAAACTGTGCATACAAACAGAGACAGACCTCTCTTTTCTCCTCCTATTTACATGTATGCCCATAAAAATAGTTCAGAAAGTCAAATGCGAGCCTAAAGTTGATCACTTTAACTTCCCTACTAAACTTCACTTCCCGATTTACAAAAAGCCTGATCAAATGCACGTCTCCAATTTATATTTCACATAGGCAACATTTTATGTAGCTCGTTTTTATGTGATACTATTGTGCATATCCTATATGTATGCAAAATATATATATTTACAGAACTTAAAAAGCACCTATACCTGTAAAATTAAAAAAAATTAAAAAAGGTTTTGCCTGAAATACAGTATTTGGTATCTTTTTTTTAAAAACAACTTTATGAGAATCTAAAATAATCTAAATAAAGTCAGTGTGAGCAGTTTCTGGCATTGCACCACAAGTTTATAAAGAAGGAATAGACCTAGGAATAGACCTCAGAGAGTAAGAGGTTAAATCACCTTCTAACAAATGAAGATAAAGCCCCGCGCGGTAGGACTGAGATTCATTTGGTTTGCATGCAGTGTGAGTTCGTCACATTGGTTTCTGTGACACAGCCTCCAGGCCCACAGTTCTGCTAAATGAGAAGCTTCCTTTTTTTATTGTGATGGGAGGCGAAGACGGAGGAGACACGAGGAGGGAGGGATATTTCCCCGCCTGAAATTTGTAAATGAGATTTGCTAACCCTGGGCACGACATTCATTCTGGGTCCAACGTCTGAGGAAAATAGTAATTTCTGCCTCTATCTCTGAAATCTATACACTCCAACTAAGATAATGTGGCAGAGTCTCTGTGCTGGCCTGTCACTCATCTGGACCTGTGGGTCATTAACCCTTTACATTCTGCTGAACGTTGCTTCCAAATATTCTTTTTTACATTGATAAAACTCTGATATCAATTAAGATATTAGCTGATTACTTGATTGGAGTATTTTACAGTGACACAGCTTACAGGCATCTCATGCAGCAAACCCTACTTATCTAATACAATTAAACACACAGAGAGAGAACTGAGAGAGGGGTGAATTCCAGTCCTTGATTATTTTTGAGTGTCGTTATGCCTGTTTTTGTATTGCAAGTAAGTGTAGTGTTAAATTTATTATGTTTTATTTTTACAGTCAACGTCATTCAGCATGTGCAAGAGAATCAAAAATGAAGTTGGTGAGAAAGCAGTGTGAGTGCAGTTGTCAACACTGGATGTGAGATTTTTTTTTATCATGATGAAATAAATTTAAAATTGAAAGATAAAAGTAAATGTGGCCTGATTTAAGTGACATGGCTAATTTTTAGGGCTGAAACTAACAATTATTTTCATTGTTGATTAATCTGTCGGATATTTTCTCCATTAATCGATTAGTTGTTTGGTCTATAACATGTCAGAAAATGGTGAAAAATGTCGATAAGTGTTTCCCAAAGCCCAAGATGACGTCCTCAAATGTCTTGTTTTGTCCACAACTCAAAGATATTCAGTTCACTGTCATAGAGGAGTAAATAAACCAGAAAATATTCACATTTAAGAAGCTGGAATCAGAGAATTTTTTTTTTTTTCCTGTTAAAAAATTACTCAAATCAAAATAGTTGGCCTATATTTTAATAGCTGACAATTAATATTGATTATTTTTTGCAGCTTCACTAATTTGAATTGCTAATCTAGACTGCTAGTCTTTGTTCTAGTCTTATCAAGCAAATCTGCAACTTGTTTATTTGGCATTTGGTAATGTTAGGTAGTTAATTAGGCTGGATAGGTAGGAGAGCATGAGAATTTGCTATTGCTATTTAAGCAAGAATAGAGCAGAAGCTAATTCGCATAGTATATGATTCTGTTTTGCATGGAAATATTACCTTATTTACATCAGGATTAAATAGCGTGTGTGTTGTGTGACAGAGAAAGACGACCTTTATTACTACAAAATATAAAATCAAGCAGCCTCTAATATCACACTTTTTCCCCGTCATTAATTACGTTACATTATCCATCAATCTGTTCAGTTTATTTTTTATTTAATACTAAATACTTTTATGCTGTATCTGTAGATGTATCTGCCGTCTATAATTATGATTAGGCGTCACGTTTAGTTATTTATCATCCTTATTATTCATTATTATCCTTTCAACCTGTGGCCTACAGCCCATTTCAAAAGAACAATAGCTGCATGATCCAACACTTCAATATGATCCACATGCACACAGAACGCAGGCTCAAAGAGGTTCCATACAGAACAAATGTGAGTAGCCACAGAGCACAAGCGTGCAACAAAGAGTTAATCTCTCTGTCCAATTAAACCGTCCCGTGGTGCTAAAAATAGGCCCATTCAGAAGAGCGTAGAAAGAGGATCTGCTCCCGCTCTCCTGGCACAACGGTCCGTGCTCTCAATCCATCCCACCACCCTTCCGGTGGGATTTGCTAACCCTTTGAAAATGTGCCAGTGACCCAGTCTGCTAGCTTTCACTTCAAGGCCTGTTAAGGTCTCCTAAGACAGTGATTAACATCATTACAGGTGTTACTTAAATCTGCTGGCGCAGGAACATAGGAGAGAGGTAATTATATATAAAGATGCAGGGGAAAAAGTAGAAAGCACTTGCTTCGTGAGCAGAAACATAGTGCCATCCATGATATATTTTACAGCTAAAAACACATCTAAAAAGGTTTGTTTTGTATTCTTACTAGTGCACTACCAAAGGTCACCAAACGTGAACTAATAAGAATGATAAATGTACAACAAAACTTACAGGGACTGAGCGAAATGTTAAAGATGCAGTGAGTAAGATGTAGCCACGTGCTCCAAAGAAATAGGGGGCAGAATTTCACCTCTTCTACTGGTCCATACAATCTGTATTTATAGTCATCAGTTATAAAAAAAAAAAAAGCCAATTACTAACTAACAGAAGGGCAAGAATACGCGCAATTCAACCAAACTGCCGAAACTCTGAGAGCTCGTCAAAATAACACTGGTATCTTATAATTCTCACGTGTGGCGTCGGCTTATAGTTTACATTAGCTATCTGTGTGTTTACTGTGCCACTAACCAGGGGCTGTACGGTCCGTGTACATTATGTTAGTTTGTTTATTAGATTAAATCCAAAGTAGCAGAGGCAAGAAAACAACTACTATTTTCATTTCGTCCTCCTTGCCACCAAGAGACTATTTCGCCGGGAGGAGAGATTGGGAAGCTCCAGGAGATGGAGCGGGGGGTCTGATCTCGGGGATTGCTCGTTCCACTAGTTAGTAATCAGCACCTACTTAACGTAATGCAGAACAGTGGCAGTTAAGGGAAGAAAGGTAGGAGACGTTAAAGGAGACAGACTGCTGTAAAACTGCAGAGGAATAACAGAGTTAATGGCAGGAAGAGGAGAGTGTGATCGGGATTAGAAGGCAATCTGGATTAGTCAGAGGATCTGGGTCTCACGCTGCTGCTGCTACTGCAGGCATCGGGTGACACATGCACAAAAATGCCAAGTCAGGCTGAGAGCCGGAGACAAGCAATGTCTGCGCATACATACCCGTGTTCGTACATGTTGTCATTTGATTATTTACAGCTCGCTTCTGCAATTTTACAGGCTGGAATCGTCCATTGTGATACTTTAATTTCATCAGACAGAAACCCCTTGAGAAGAGGACGAGATAGATATTGCCATACACTCTAATCATGCACTGTGTAATAGCTCTTTGCTTTAATATCTGTAAGTTAACAAAGCGCTGGCACAAAGTCAAATTTGTATTCTATCCTTTTAAATACAATCGGCTCATATAACAAGCAGACTAATAATACTTGAGAAATAACTTAATTACCACTCACTCTCCGCAGCGCTCTGATTACAGCCTTTACAAAAGAGCAGCAGTAATGCACTTTTAAGTGTAATGGGAGTTTATCTAATTAGGCCTATCACACAGGCATGCACACACACACTTGCACACTGGTGAGAGAACTGTCATTCAGTAATTAGTAGTGGTGATGAAACCCTCTATTACCGTTTCATTTACACACCATCACAGGCCACAGTCGGCCGACCTGCGTGCTTGCATACAGCCAAGCTTCGCTAACAGCTTTTAAAACAGTAATATCTTTATGACACAACTGTGGCACGGCCCAGTGTGATACATTAGCTGGTTTGCCTTTTTATTTCCACAATCAGTTAAAAGCCAGTGCAGTATTTCACCACTATCTACTCCAGTAATGACGGCCTTATATCTCCATCTGTGGTGTTAATGAGTGGGAAGGCGTGGTCTTACTGCTGAGACTAATAGGGATGGTCACACAGTCTAACAAGGTGTGAATATATATATTACATGCCCCGGGGAACATAATGGAGGTGTTTGCTCTTATTATCACACAGCTAATGATGCCCCTGTGAGCTAAGCAGCCAACCAGCCAATCACCCAGCCAGCCATCGCAGTGTTCGGCTCTTTATTTTAAACCTCAACAGATGTACCATACTTGGCTTGGACTCCAGTTGTGTGTTTGAGCTTGTGTGATATTAGAAACAAGACTCCCCGCTGTGTTAGCAGGGTTTATGAGATATGGAAACCCTTTATTTTACATTAAAAAAAAAAGGTTCCACATCTGGTGTGTAGGGAAACCAGAGGCCTGAGGTTGAAATGAGGTAATTTAAATATATCCTCAAGAGGTTTGCCAAGGTGGCTTTGTTTGCTTTCTCATTTTCACCCGGATAAATGTACCGCTGTTGCCAAATCTCCCAACTAGATACATGAACTACCTCGTTAAATCATTTTCCCATGTGACCAAAAATATCATAGGACGTCGTTAAACATTTATTTTTAACGATATTTTCATGGATAAGCCGTGGGTATGGTAGGTTTGTAACATCCACAATGAATGCCAATGCTTACTGTGTGGTGCGCCCAGAAGATTCGGTCCCCTGTAGTGTGGCGTTTCCGGCTTGGCTGAACATAGTAGTCAGTGTTTATGGGTGGGAAGCCAGTGAGGGATCACGTTCTTCGCCCTAGTAACTAATATGGGCATGGTTTGGATCTGGAGATAGCGTGAACCTTCTTGTGCATTAGCCTTAGTGGCTATCGTTGCTCTCAACAATAGCTACTAAAGCTAATATGGATATGTTAATTTATTTACCCCTCTCATCTGCAGAAAAATAAGCAATTGTCCGGTTGTTGTTTATTGCAACTGAATATGAATAAGACTTCCGTGTGCAGAAATGCTTGCTTTCTGTAGGTGCAAACTGAGTTTTAAGACAAGGTGAACACAGGTTCATCTGAGAACTCTTCGCAATACATTCAGGCGCTGGGCTTTTTAAGCAGAGGAATGTTATTCTAATGCATATACAATATGTAGTGTTTACGACTAAATACCAGAGCTGTATCAAAGGTAATGTTTTTACATTTGAAGCTTCTAATGGTTTTCGATGAATCTGTCGTGATATTGTATGACACCCTTATGACATCCTAAAAATAAATATTTATTTTGTTTTTGTGGTAATATATTTGTACTTTATGGTGCTGTTAGATTGCTGCTAGACCGCTTCGTTAATACAGGTGCGTGCCTCACTTTGTGTGCGGCAAGCAGGACAGCAAACCGTTTTTGTCCGCAGGAGAAATGTTGTTTTTGAAAGGCTTAATGCCACCAAATGTGGATCTTTTTTTCTATAAACTTTGACAATTAGACTTTGAAACACTCTTGAGTTATTCGCAATCAAATGACATTTATTTTCTCACAATCAATGTATGAAAAATAAGGCCTAATTCAAACCATTTATGGATTTACACTTATTTATTTCTTACATATTTTGGGTTGATTAAAACCATGAAAATAAAATGAACATCTGACGTGCAGTTTTTCTGTGCCATGTGCATTTCTACACCCTACCCCACATAATTGTGATTTCAAATTGAATAGAAGACTATTTGTAATCTAATGTTAATATTTTCAGATGCCCCCTGGATTAGATTAGTGTTTTGAATATATAACTAGATAAACTACACTAAGACTTAAGAGGAAACATTGTCACTGCTGGGATTTTTATGTCTTTTGATTTACAGTGTGCACATTAATTTGGGCTCTAATCTGTGTTAGATTAAGTGAAACCACTTCTCTCACCACCATCAGCAAAGTCACAGTCATTTATTTCCTCTGATTACATCCTGTTAAATGTCGTAAATGTTGTGTAGAAGAGGGTGGATAAGCAATCTTTCAGCACACAATAATATTATAGGACCGCTTTAATAAATGAAACATTTTTTATTATAGTGTTTCATATGTTTATGGTTATATAGAGCAGTATTTATTCATTTACTTTCAATAAAACAGTAAAGCAGTAAAAAAATAAAAAGTCATATTGCTTTTTTGCTTCCTCAAGATGTTATGAGGACGACAAGCCAAGTCTCATCTAAACACTGGAAAATATTGATGCTAAGGGCTTGATTATAATTAATCAAACGACTATTTCCGAGTGGAAACAGATTGTCCAAATGGAAATATTTGAGTGCATGTGTCACGACTAAACAGTGTAGCATCTGTCAGAGCAGACAGAACAGAGCTGAGGTCATCCTCCCATGTGAATGCTCTTGTCTCAAAGATGTCCTGAAGACTGCAGTTATTCTATCATGTCAAGACATAACAGCGACAACACTATGGTTAGTATTTATCATTAAACAAAGACAATACATCCTTGTCCAAGGTTGGATTTTCTTCACAGTAGAGAGAGTGTGCCGTTCTATGTCGTATTATAAATGTTAATGGAAAGGGTGATTTGTAAGTGTAAAGTGATATGGTGGCACAATGTCCTGAATATAATGAGACGTTTATAAACCATTCCCATATGCAAGAAAAAAATTAATGAAATGGCATAAACAGGTGTCTCCAATTCTTAATCTGATTTACCCTCAATTTCCACACTTACTGAGGTTTGACTTGAGCTGGAAACCGAACCAGGCAAGAAGTGGGGGAAAGAAAACAATATGTTTTTGTAGGCAAATATAAAGTACAAGCAGTTTTATAGCATGACTAATATGAAAATAAGTCAAGCAGTCTCCATTTCTTTTTCTCTATTTGTGCAGTTGGTTGAAAAGCTTTCTACTGATATCTTTTTTGTTCTTTAGAAACATGGCATGAGGGGCTTTCTTATGAGTTTTAACGTATTTTTATATTTGGCTTAATACAAAACCAGCAATGGCTGTAGTGATTTCAATTTGTAACGATATATGTCTTAAGTTGGCCTTTCACAATAATTATGTTATCAACTAATCATAAGATATAAGGACATGACCTCTGTTGTTTTAAGTTATTGACTTAATGTACAATATATGGATGTTACCTTCATCATTTTACTTTATCGACTTATCGCACAATATATGGACATGACCTCTATCGTTTTTGTTAACCTCGATATTGCCTGTTGTGTTTACATGCGTGTTTGTTTATATAAGAATGACGCGTTTTGCTGTCATTTCTAGTCACCCTGTATACACTCTGTATTTGCATGATTATGCTATTATATTATCATTAAATCATTGGTATAAAATGGTCTTAAAATGGTCTTAAAATTACTCATTGCATTATTTCTGGGACAATATATCGTCCAACAAAGGTAGTTACTGTATCGTGACAGGCCAAGTCTTAAGGCCTAAAAATAACAAGATACACACGTTTTCGTCTTGTCATAGAAAATTTGCAAATCTGCATAAGAAACAGAAATGCAGAAATATGATAAACATAAAGAACAGTAACGCTCAATATAAACAGCTTTGCATTTAAGATTTAAACGAATTTAAGAGAAGAGTTTATCCATCATATCAGTAGATCAGAGTTAAGTGTTTGTCAGTGCTGACGTGTAGAGGATGAGTACATTTGTTGTGCATTGAGTTTGCAATGTCACTGCGGAGTCTCTTAGGAGACACAATTTACACTTGGAAATAGAAAAATGACAAAGAAGGAGCTTTGCGAGTAAGAAATATGGGGTACTTGTATGTAGACTGGCCACAAAAAAACACATACCACGTGCTATTTGAGTTAGCAAAACATGTAATCCACTAGCGTTCCATTTCACACAGTGATTGTCTATCTGCACATTATGTTTCTGCAATTCCACCACAAATAATCGCCTATTGAACATGTTGTACATAACAGTTTTATGACTTAAAGAGCCACATGATTTGCAGTCTACAGCCAGAGATGAGAGCATTAAACATATTTCCTGGCAACACATAAAGCTCTCATATAAAAGATTCCACCCTGTGAAGACCAGGATTGACTACTGCGAATGTAGCACATTTGGCAATTCTGCACAAGTCTTCCTTGACCTTTTCCTTTGCTGCCAAGTCATCACAAACTGAGAGAGTGAACAGTTCCCATCCTTGACACTGAGTCAGACACAAACCCCTGACAACACACATGCCTCTGCACAGCTCCAGCGTAGCGGACGCACAGCAAACATCCACGGGGTGCACAAGTCATTAAAAAATGAAAATGCAAGGGGCTGAAATTCTTTTAATCACAGCGAAGGATTTTCCAGATGGCCTCCTAAATAGGGTGTTCTCGTGCTTATGTTCTCTTGCCAAATTGCTGGCCTATCAAGTTGCACGTCCAGCAAATTCATTATGAACTAACTAAATGCATGACAACAGCAGTGGTGGTGTTTTTTTTTTAATTTATGGAGTTTAAGGCTTTGAAAATAATAATAGGCCTACATTTTCCATTTTGGACAAGTTTGGATATCCGACAGGTAGAACCTCTAATCTACTTCCCCGAAGGAGAACTGGCTGAAAAAGCTAAATGTCAAGCCGTGTTTGATATATCCAAAAACATCTTGCATTATATTTAGAAAACAAAACAAACAACAATGTGATTTCTTTCAACAGTCTTAACACAGTCTGTGCATATTCACACACAAGAACATGTAAAGCAACTTTCACAGCAAATCTCAAAGGTGACTTCCTTTTGGAGACAGAGACCCTGAGCAATCGTCAACCAAACAGCCGAATGCTGTTAATACACCATCTGTGAGCGTGAGGGCTGAAGGTCAACTGGATAGGATGTTGAAGTCGAGCAGGACCGGAGTCATGACTGGTGACTCTGCTGAGTCCAATGAGCCCCTTAGGTCATCTGTGTCGAGGGGGGATTAGGAGCGGTCGGTGATCCCATCAAAGCAATGTGTCACCAGCACCGTGTCTTACCACTGAGCCACACACTCTAGCAAGCACTGATCCCCTTAACTGACTCTCAGCGGGCCCGGCAACTAAGGCGAGCTGACAGCGGGGCTATTTTCGGGCAGAAATCAGCCCTGTTTGGACAGGGCCACAGACAGAGACGGCCGGGGCCCATGCCATCGCTCTCCATTAGAGAGAATGAAAAACACAGTGAGGAGCCCACTTTGCCACTTTGCTGCAGAGAGCAACCTTTTGCTCACGACAGCTCCCAGAAACAGATGAGGGATAAATGTGTTGTGACAGCAGCTAATAAGGTCCCTGTGATCTGCTGGTAGTGTGTCAAAGTGTGTGTGTGTGTGTGTGTGTGTGTGTGTGTGTGTGTGTGTGTGTGTGTGTGTGTGTGTGTGTGTGTGGCTGCGTGCACAAGCGAGTCTATGCACTAAAAGTATGCTTTGCACAGAGGAGTAAAATGCACTGATGAGAGATAAATCAAGCTGCTAAAAGAGGTTGCGTCTTGATACGAGACTACATGATACACATTTGACATGCTTGATCATCCTCTCTTCTCTTGTATGACAGATTAAAAGAGCCAGTGGACTAAAATAGCAGGCAGGAACACAAATAAAGTCTCTACAAATAGCCGGCGCCAGTCTTGAAACGCGTGAAATAGCAGACCAGTCGCACTGATTAGCATTTCCTACCGTCTATACTGCTGCTGTTACTGAAGACTTTTGTACAGTTTTCTGAGAGAAAGAGCTATCTATACTAAATGTTCCACTACAGAACTATTTGCAGGGATGCAATTTGCATTTAAATGCATATCACTATCCCTACAAGTCCACATGTGCCTGCTTGGCAAGCTAAAGTTTACAGTAGGCATCCCTGCAGTGATCACAAATAGAGCAAAGGATTAAAAAAATGTTAATGCTCTTTCAACTTCTCACTAATGATCATCCGTCCCTAATACACAAGATCATGGACTAAGGCTTGACCTCACCAAACCAGGAGGAGCTAACCCAATTACCTCCTGCTCTGGACACTCCAGAGACGAAGCGTTTATCTCACCTCACCTGATGGAAATGCAGTACATTCCTTTCAAATAACATTTTTTCAAGTGACGTATCTTTTTTGCCCTATTTAGAGTGTATTAGTCATGGATTATAGTTTCTGAGCTCAGTCATGGCTGGCCAGTAACAGTCAGTAGTTTCCACGCTGGGTGCTGATGTAAATGCTGCATCACCTCAACTCGTGGCTGGATATTTTAGTCGTGCTCCTGCAGTGCTTCATTACAGTTTTGCAAAATTAGCACTCTGCAGAGGTTTCATCAAGCTGTCTGTAGTTAAATCTTTGGCCATACTTAGGACTTAATGTTCGGAGAAGCTTTGAACATGTCCTCGTTGTTCTCTTCGTGGCCTAGATGCAACGAGTCAGAGTTGAGCTGCGTTTGATTAAAATACAGGCCTTTTTACACAGCAAACATTTTGACTTGTCATAATAGGGAAATCACAGATGCCATATAAAGAAAACACAGTATCATAAAGACAAAGTTGTTTAAAATTGTATTAGCTAGGGGGTGTAAGAAAATATCGATACATGAGTATTGCGATCATGTTTTGCAATACTGTATCGATTCTCCAAAATGCTGTATCGATTTCTGAATAAGCTCTTACAAATCCACCGGCCGCTATTCTGACTTTCGGAGGTTGTAACGGGAATCAGTTTTAAAGCTAGAGTGCCAGGTACTAACCATGTAATACTTGTTTGTCGCGAAGGAGGCTAAATAACGCTCCAAAGTTACGCAAAATTTTGGCAAGGAGTAACTATCATGGCCATTTTCAAAGGGGTCCCTTGACCTCTGACCTCAATACATGTGAATGAAAATGGGTTTTATGGGTACCCACGAGTCTCCCCTTTAAAGACATGCCCACTTTTATGCTATAATGCAATGCAGTCCAACTATATTCATGTGTAATGATAGTAGCCATTTCACATAGTGACTTTTTTTTTACGATTTTATACATATAGTATACATAGTTCTTTATACTATGATAGTTTTCCTAAAATTAGTTTTAAATAATCACAATATATGGCCTTGCTTACAGTATCGTAACATATCGCAATATATTGAATCGTAACCCCTGTTTCATGATACGTATCATATCGCCAGATTCTTGCCAATACATAGCCCTGGTATTAGCTTTAAAAAACGAGCTGCCAATAAAGCTCAGGATAGCATTACAGTAAGGAGATTATCACACACATACAGTTATACTGTATCTGCCTGCGGTTCTCTGCCGTCACACTTAACTTAACTCTCACCTCTCTGCAAAGAAGAAACCGTCTCCAAAGGCATTTGCCTTGAAATAGGCTGGTGTGCACAGCAGTGAATATTTGTGCTGTCAAAGGATTAAGACATCACAGCATATCTAAAACTATTACAGCTCCGATATATTTTACTTTCCTGACACAGCTGAGCAGAGAAGCCATTAATTTCCTCAACGAAACGGAGCAGTAAGGACTTTTTTAAAGGTCCCTTCTATTGTGGAGGATTTGAACTGCCATGCTGGACGCTCCACAAAAGGAAATCACTTGGTTATATATCAGGTTCAATTTGTTGCAGTAAAAAACAGGCAGCCGTTTGCATCTGTAAATGTACAGTATTTGACGAGGTGCCAGTTCTGAATTTGTCCGCTTGCAAAGAGCATGTTGTAATTTGCAGTTTAATGTGCATATTACAGTAATTTGTGCATTGGTGCAGTTTCAATTATCAGGCATACGGGGATATTGATTAACCCGTGCTTTAGGAAATCTGCAGAGGCTTGGGGCAGACTCCTGGACTGCTCCCCCCCGCAACCCATCAGCCCTCCTCCACTACCCATTCATATCCGGAGGAGGGGTGCGGGATCGATGGCATGCCGGGATGCTATTAGAGCCGAGGCAGCTAGGCAGCCAGGCAGCCACGACTTCAAAAGCAAAGTGTGGGAGGAGAAATAACACAAGGTAATTATCTGGGCCCCGCTAGCTACCACCGAGGTAATCTGTAGAGTGGAGGACGAGGGGGGGGCAGTGGAGGTGGTGTTCAGGATGTCTGTCCATATTTACCTCGACTCACTGCACTCTGCTCACTTCGGCAATGCTGATGGAGAAGACAAAAACTTTCCCCGGCACTCATTTTTGCTCATTTTATTCTATTACTTTTACTTGACATCTTTATGCAGATCAACCTGCAGCAAAAATCGTTGCTGGATATTAACCAAATAACAGTTGGGTGGGAAAATTCTTCAATAGTTTAAAGGGGTTTCCGCCAGAAAAGTTTTTATGACCGGAGTGAATCACATCCCAACCTGTCACACTGCCGCTGAAGCCAAATTGCCTTGCAAGGTGAGAAGCCATCTGCTTTTCCAGTTAACTTAAAAGTCATGATGAGTGAGAGGCAATTACGCATATGCTCAGAGAGCATCTGGACAACAAGTCATCGCAAAGTCAAGAAAGTTCCACTTATCTGACTTGAGCTCACACAAGTTGATTTCGCTGGTTAACAAACATGAAATTCATTCATTCAAGTCCTGACTAAATAACAGCTCTGGCACGGATTTTAATTTTCTGATCCCTCATTTGGAAGTGCACACAAAATCTTCAGTCAGAGCAATTTAATATAATTTGCTTCCTCTGTTCCTGAATGTTTCTCATTTGTGTAATCAAATACAACAGCAATAATCACTGGTACGCCTATTCCACTCCACGCCTAAAAGCTCACTCCCCAATGACTCATTTCTAATGGAAAGAAAACACAAATTACCACAGCGAGGAATAGAGCGCTCTGTTAAACATACATATGAGACATGAAAAAAAACTCTGTAGAAATAGTGCGCACATGCAGACATAAACACACACACTCACACACACTGTTAAAATAGAGAACAATTATAAAAACTGCAGGATCAGCAAGCTAACTCCTACGTGCGGCCAAAGGCTTTGTGCATGCCCACTTATTTCTGCTTCCAGTGCAGTTAATGAGTTAAAGGTCAGTAGGCTCTTATGACACCAATTAGTGCGATATTTCAAATCAGCAATATGGCTCATCATCAGTGGTGGTCGGCTAATGCTTTGAGATTTCAACAAAGCTAATTGCAGAATAATGAGCACAAACTGATGCTATCAGGGTTAAGGGATGCTACCAGAAATAATCCCTTAGGGTGGTTTAGAGGTCATGTACTGCACTTCAGTCAATGTCACGGATCAACACAGGGGTCAGGGTACAGTGAAGGGGCAGGGGTTAAAGTGCAGCTTTAAGACCTTCTGCTCAACCCTTAAAGGAAGACTTTCCCTGAACGTCCTTGAGTATTTTATAAAATACATGGTTGCTGAGGGGATCGAACCTGAGCTGCTTTTTAACAAATTCCCAAATTTGCTCAGTCCCAGTGTGATCCGAGCACTCCCTGCATTACTCGGTGACTTTGTATGTGTCCTGATTTGAAACTCGGGGCAACGCACACAGAGTGCTGATGACATTACAGGTGTTCCAGTTGCTGACAGTTGTGTGGTCACTGGTCATTTGCCATAACCACAAACGGACCCATGGAAGAGAGACAGCCAACGCTATTACACAGCTTTGTTGAATACTTGATTCTGATTGGTTAATCATGGCGTTCTACGGTCTGTTATTTCTTTGAAGCAGACCGTTGCTATGGACGCAGTTCTGATGTCGGAAAAACGGCTACCATTTTTGTGTCAAAATATTGATTTTTGAAGTAAGTATCCGTGTAATAAGCGGGATAATGTACAGCGGGACGTCATTGTTGTGAAATAAACCCCTTCACTTCACCCTGTCGGGGATTATTTCTCACAACAATGACCGGCTCGCTGTACATTATCCCTTACTTAGACCCTCTCTTTTGTATAATTGTGGGACGAGCACAGAGTTGTCTAGTAGGATCAGAGCCAACAGCAGCAAGTATAGCTTTTATTTTCCGAGGGGAACATACAGTAAAAGTAAGAAAACAATGAGTCATGCCAAATGTTGAATGTTATACAGGTTTCAAAATATGCACGATATTCATTATTATTATAGTTTGTATTATATACAAAATAAAAAGTGAGAGAATGAATACACATTTCAGTTCCACTGTAAGTTTTTTCACACTTAATTTGTTTTCACGGATCAACAGATACTGATAAGAGATGAGAGTACAGTCAGGGAGTCATGTGGTGTTCATTGAATTATTATTGAATCCTGGGGCATGTTCACCCCCTAAAAAACATTTCTGAAAACGGTGGTGCGTTGAACACCCTGTTGTGTTATGCAAGGACTTTAGTTGGATCCATTGTGCATTTTTAATACACGTCGCTGCGGACTGAGCAACACCTCTGACACACCCTGAGAGAAAAGAGAGAAAAAGTACCTCAAAGCCCGTCAAACACCGTTTCAAATAAACATGTTCAACCTGGAAACCGTAGCAAAACAGCACACACCGTTTTCAGATTGAACGTGCACCACGATGCTCAACTGTGACCAATTATGCGCACTTCAACCTCAATAGCACAGTTCCTGATTGGTCAACTGACACTGAGGTGTTGACAGAAATCAACCAAGCTCCATGTGATAAGAGTATGCACTGATTGAAAAAAAAGCCCTACTGGCTTGCTTCACAAGACATGAAACCCCCTGTTAAGTCTTCTACAGTTAGCAGATAACATCACAACCAGGAGCATTTGGGGATTAAGTGGTCACTACTGTATTGAGAGTGAAATGAATTTCAAACCTGATTCAAAACCAGCGAGGAATTTATTTTCACCAGCTGACTTCCTTTAAGCAACAGCTGACTGCACTGTGGATGACCTTGTACGCCACAGCAGCTCTGAGCCTGAGCCCACGGGTCAGACTGTGCCACTTCATTCTCTATGATGTATCGCTAATAAACAACAGGGCAGGCCAGAGGCGAGCACCCTTTAACAAGGACAAGAACACCGGTCCACTTCCCCCGATGACACCTTGATGAATAAACTCTCCGGACTAATCGATGACACCATGGCAGCAGCAGCCAGCCTGCCAACCGGTTGGTCGGGCAGCGTCACGGCGCACACACTCCCAAGGCCACCCTCAGTAAATGGCAGCAGTTGTTGACTCAACCGCTAATTAACCAACAAAGAGCGCAAAAATGAAAAAAATACACATAGATTGCCCTGCCCCCTCTCTCTCTTTCTCACACACACATAGGTGGCCTTGTTGCCCATTGCACGGTGGTGTCTGCCACTTAAGGACACCCACTGTAAACTTCAAAAAACAAATATTTGATGTTGCCGTTGTGAGCTGGTTTGAAAACCTCTCTCTTAAACTGAAGAGGCTAACGCCTTCATGCCTCATTGCTTCACAATGTGACACCAACAACAAACGACATAAACACTGTGAGATCTCTCAAGCTTCTGCAGCAGCAACAATCATCATGACAGCTTTTATTGTAAGTTGTGCACCACTCATGCATCAGCAGACGGTACAAACAGTCATGCATCGCCAATGTGAGCTTTAAAAAGGCGTAACCCTGAGGTCTGATTGAGCTTTTAAGAACCAATTGGAACCATTTATGTGAAGGCAATCAGTAAGCCCTGCTTGTTTCATTGAGCCAATTACATCTACGAAAGGAAGTGATCTTTTATCCAGCCTTGTGGAGAGGGTCAATTGAATTACCCTACAAAATGTCTGTGGTAAAGGATTTCTGCATATGCAGATGTTTGATGGAAAAACATTAATACCAACTAGAATTACCACCTTGCGTTGTATACCTCCGCCAACAAAAATTGCAGTTTACATACATGTCTGTCATCACATCACTGTCATCACATACAAGGTCACAGTTACCTTTGACCACCAAAATCTCATCAGTTCATCCATGAGTCCAAGTGGACGTTTGTGCCAAATTTGATGAAATTCCCTCCAGGCGTTCCTGAGATATCGCGTTAACGAGAATGGTACGGACAGACGGACAACCCAGAAACATAATGCCTCCTACCACGGTTGTCGTTGGTGCGGAGGCATAAAAACAAAGACACATTTTTGCGTGGGGACATATCTATATGGGGTTGCCTCTCAAATATATTCTGGACATGGATAACGCTGCTCCAGATTGAATGATGGACTGGCAAAAAATATCCACAGGCAATAAATTTAATATATATAAGGAACAGCACGTCTCTTGCCAGTAAGTCCTCCTACTTTAACAAGCTGCCACCACACCTAAAACAATTAGATTAGTACATTTTCAACAGTTGTTGATGTCATCTAAATGCTTCAAAATCCCCCTCTACCTTGCCAAGATGAAGACCCTGAAGGGTTATGTTGAATCTGCTCAAAAGGACTCAAAATTGATAGAGCAAGCCGTGACAAGCATCCCATTCGGAGCTGCCAGTAGCAGTCAGTCCAGTTATCTAGTAGTGAATGTTTTTTGTATATCTGTTGTGCCTATAGAGCCTTTCAGGCTGATTGACGGAGAGAGATTCTGGCTCCTGCCAGAGAAGCGTGATTGACGTCCATGAGATGGAGGAGAGCCAGCGAGGATTTTACTGTCACTGGACGTGCAGGGGGCTCCGAGACGGCAGAGGGTTGATATGTTTGAGAATCAGCACTCACACGTGGAGATTGCACAAGCCGCTTTATTCTGTGTGTAACACTAAGCAATTCTAAATGTACTCTGCATAACTGTGGTTTGTGGTACGTGCTTAACGGTTGTCAGGGCAACATAACAACACATCACGTACTTCCTTTGAAACCACCGAACCCTAAAAGTACCTATAGTTTCACTTTTTCTTGCAATGACGTTAGCGAGCAAACATGTCCTTCCAGCACTGGATAACCCGTACCTCTCTGCACTTATCAATGCTCCGTACTTCATGATGCCACAAGATATGCAAACTGCAATGCAACTCGGCTTTTCAGCACTCCAAGAGATAACAGAGTGAATGATTAAGAGTATCTCCATGTGAAAGTATGGGACACATCACCCAGAATAGCTCAACAGACAGGCAGACAGGCTCATCAGTCACATGTACAGACGCACACACACAGCACAGCAGCTGCAGATGTGCAGCAGTGGGAGTCTGCGACTTACTTTTTTATCGTCTTTCTGGCTTGCTGGCTGCGCATCCTTACTGTGGCTGTCAGTGGAAGACCTGCCGCTGGCATCCGTCTGTCTGTCGTCATATTCATCCTGCTGATTGGCCCCTGACCGAGGAGAACCCGAAGGGCGGGGCTCCGGCTGCTGAACACCACTCTGGACCTCCATCTTCCTCTGCAGTGCCTTGAAAAGATGGCGGGAAAAAGGGATGAATTAGACATGTGAAAGGATTCATAGATTGGTTCTCACAACCTCTCTCTCACATACACACTGATCTGCATTGACTTCCTTGACTGCTGGTTTCTACAGCCTTTGAGCGCAGGAGGACATGATAAGAAACGTAAGATGACGTGCAGTTACACTTTTGATATGAATCTTCATCAGAAACTTCAAGGGAAATGTAGATACCCTATTAAAGATTACATCAAGCATTTATGTGCAAACCAGTGAGTTGTCTTACATGAGAGCTTTACAAAAGATCATACTAATGCACAGTAGTAAGCAGTAAAATATCTCCTTTACAAAAATGAAAATAAAGATTTACAAAAGTATATATAATGTATAAACGTGGGGTAACTTCAATAAGCTAAAGATAACAAAAATCAACATTATTAAATTAGCATTTATATAAGCACATAGAGTTCATTTGCATATTTGTTTTGTTTGTATTCATTATAGAGACGGTGCCTAAAGCTTCAGCCCCATATAATAATTACTGTAGCTTTGTGTAATGAAAAAGCACTAATCCAGCACTGTTTGCATTTCTAAAAACATTTCTCTGCATGTCATCACACAGGCCTAATGAAGAAATATGTGCAGGTCCAACATCATTATTATCAAACCCAAATCTCTATAATAAAATTAACTAGGCAGATATAAATCTGCTGTTTAAGAACTCCTGCATCGTGAGTCATTCATCATGCGGAACAAGGAGCTGTGGGACAGCAATATTCCTTTCTTTTAATAATAAGGATCATCCTTATCCTAATACAGGAAATAAGACATTTTTTAAAGCAGGAAGAATACAGATGTAATTAATAACATTATCAGTGGTTGTATTTGGTTTAGGCAAGCTAGTTTCAGGGACTTGGTATTCTGCTGGCTCACTATATTGTCATGGCTTACTGAGGGAAATGAGCCATCATTAACAAAATCTATTTCACCAGTGCTAGACAAGTCATAATGTCTGTTGAAAAAAAAAGCTCTATTTAACCAATCTGAGGTTGTCACTTACTGTACATACATCTGGGTCAATTCACTCAGTTACAGCAGAAACCCTCCTAACCCCAAAAGACTAGTTGACTGCACAAAATGAATCCCTACAAGCTTTAGGGTGCTGCACTGCAGCTGATCCTGACCTTTGACCTCATATCTGGCTCTGACGGGAGATGATCAAAACCAGACGTCTTCTCAGTAATGACTTATCATCTTGTTCACTAAATGAGGGATGTGTATACAAGAAACAATATCTTAGCCTGTGTCTGTTGAGCAACATGAGGGCTGGATGCAAAAGAAACACATTCAAATGTTTTAACTAGGGCTGTCAAAGTTAACGTGATAATAACACGTTAACGCAAATTCGCCACAGCTAGAGTGAAGATACTGGCATCATATGAAAGTAGGAAACCTAAGGAATCCATTGGTACCAACCATGTCATACTAGTGGCAAAAACAAGCGTTACACCCGTCCCTGGTCTCCCCTACCCATCTGAAATCAGCAGCCCAGTGATGTTTAGCACTGAGCTGCTTCATTCTGGGTCCATAAATCAGTTATGATGGTCAGTTCGGTCGTTCTCTCAACTGAGATGAGCTGCCTCATAAATAAATATCCTGAAGAACGTTTTTACTTAACATGTTAACCATGATGGTAAAGCTGCAGCCAGCAGCACAGAGCAGAGAGACAGGTTACTAGTGATGTGCAGGTCACGAACGAGCCGGTTCAAAGAGCCGGCTCTTTAAGTGAACGATAAGAGCCGGCTTTTTTTATTTTATTTATTTTTTATTAATTCAAGGCAGAATGATAGGATGATCTTCTCCGCGCCACCGGCACTCCATGCACTGACTGTGACTGAATGTTGTTTTAATGACGTCCGTGCGACCAATCAGGTGATGACAGACAAGGATCATACCATCAAGTAGGGAGGGGTGGGGGTGCGGGGCGCGTTGACGGTCTACAGGTACAGAGCAGGAGGAAGAAGAGGAGAGAAAGAGAGAGAGGAGCGTGGTGCGCGAATAGCAGACAAGATGAATGACAGTCGGAAACGAAGCAGCATGTAAAATTACGGTATTCTGGAAATTATAAGGTTTAGTATAATTATATTGAATAATTTAAGTGATATATGTGCACGCATACTAATCATAGGTCAAAACAGCTAAAGCTAAATTTGGCTGAATTATAAAAGGCAGAAGTGGTAAAATGAAGAGCTGAAAGAGCCGGCTCTTCTTGGTGAGCTGAGCCAAATGATCCGGCTCACTAAAAAGAGCCGGAATTCCCATCACTACTGAACGCACCTGTTGGCCCGTGTTAATTAGCCCCTGTGACGTAGGTGCAGCCTATTAGCATCTAACTAATAGAGAAGAACGGTTACAAAAAGCCACTAATTGAGACTAAAACAGTCCAAAACTCTTGACTGGTACATGTTTTTATAGTTGCATGATACAAACCTCTTATAATGTATCTGTACTAGGACTAGTTACCCAGCATGAGAGTCCCAGATTCAGCACTAAATTGTTGCAAGACTGTTACAAAAAAAGCGTTCAAAGTAGCTTCTTCCTGAGTTGCTACTGTGCATCCGCTCTGCCTTCAATCCAATAGGCTATAATGAGCTGCTAATGGACATTTCACTTAATACAAGATAAAAAATAACTATAAACATGATAAGGAGGGGTTGTCAACAAAGTGTCGCAAAAGAATGTACGAAATACCTCTCTGTCACTTCTCGGCTCCTCGTTATGTCAGAAGCATATCAAGAGGAGGATGCGGTAGTGTGCAAATTGATTTCTTTACATCTCTGTTGTTGTTGCTCTGACGCGGGAAGCGAACGGCAGACTGAGGCAGAACAACAGGACAGGCAGCCGGTGCATTTAGTTGTCTGAGAAAGTTATTCCGTCAGAGACACTTCAGTCACCGCCGAGGAGGAGGCAGTGCGTCGGTGTCACAGAGCTGCACAACCCGCTGATGCTGCTGCTGCTGCTGCTGTCACGTAGCCGAGCGGGCGTGTCTCCGGTGAGAGCTGTCACCAAACACTCCTCCCTCCTCTCTCTCTACCTCCCTCCTCCTACACCGAGCACAGCGTGTCAAAACATGGTGCCTTCAGGTGCTCCTCGAAACATCCTCCATCCTAGGAGTAAGAAGTTTGTTTGACATACTTTCAGGCCTGTTCCAAAAACACAATTTAAAAATATGATTTTGCAAATTGTAAAGCTCTGACTCACCACTGTGAGTTGTACTCTCTGGTGGGATGGCCTGCACTGGCAACCCGTAGGCTCTCCCATTGGTACATCCTTAAATATAAGGTGATTCTGGGTCTGCTCCCACAATACTTAAAGGAACTATTTGTAACTTTCAGAATGTTTTGTAAACAGCGACATCTGTGGCCGTTAAGTCAAAGAAAGTCAGCGTCGGGCTCGAGCTTGCTCGCTCTACGTAGGCATGAACGAGCATCGCTCAAAACAGTGAGGCGACACACGTCAGCTAAAAGCACAATATCACTCTATATTTCACCTGCTTATGCGAGCGCGCATGGGAAACTGACCCGGTAGATTTATATGTAAAAAAAGTTACAAACAGTCCCTTTAAAGTCACCAGGAACAAAGTTTAATTTGATTTCAGATAAGATTTAAGATCAAGTTCAAGTTCAAGACCTTTATTTATCTCGGCGGGGCAATTGGTTTTGCAGTAGTAGCAAACAACAACAACAACAACAACAACAAAAACAACAACAAAAACAACAACAACAACATCTCATCACAGTAAGACAATATACACATACTGTACATTCCCACATAATAAAACACTGAAAAAAGGTGAAACCTTGAAGTACCAAAAATTAAAAGAGTACAACAATATTAAGACCCATTTCGGGTACAAGCGGCCAAAATGGGTTTCCTCAGGAGGGTGGCTGGCGTCTCCCTTAGAGATAGGGTGAGAAGCTCAGTCATCCGTGAGGGACTCGGAGTAGAGCCGCTGCTCCTTTGCGTTGAAAGGAGCCAGCTGAGGTGGTTCGGGCATCTAGTGAGGATGCCCCCTGGGCGCCTCCCTTGGGAGGTGTTCCAGGCATGACCAGCCTGGAGGATGCCACGGGGAAGACCCAGGACTAGGTGGATAGATTATATCTCCACACTTGCCTGGGAACGCCTACTGTACACACGCACCTCTACACACAACAAACAGCGATATCTGTCTGAGAAGAAAAGAATAATAATGCATACTGAATATGAATTATGAATAATGTTATGGGATCATTCCTTAGTTCATGGGCTATTTGGGGATTTTTATATTATTATTATTACATGCTTATATGTAAACAAAACAAACAAACAAAAACTAAAAAACGAAGCATTCGAATACTGATTTGGAGGTCGAATACCATGGCAACGGTCGAAGCTTCGAAGCATTCATCTACAAATGTGTAAAAAAAATAAAAATCGAAACAAATATTGACAACAGATAATAAAGGCAAAACAGAAATAGGCCTACTATCCCGAACTAAGTGCTCGCATAACACAAGTGCACACGTGTACAATATTTGGCATCCAGTAGAGTACTAATCTTTAATATTTCCTACAGTAACTGAAAGCAGCAAAGGCTCTACTACAGTAGGAGGAGCTGACCCACCCTGCTGGAGGTCAGGTCATGCCTACAACAATTTAAAAATATATATATAATTATATAATAACCCTAAAATTAGAAAAGAAACACATTTTCTTTCTCTTCTTCTTTTCTTTCTTTTACCCTCTGTGGTTCCCATAAGGTTTGGCTTATGACAAAGTGATGTGACCCCTTGTCACAGTTTGTAACCTTACTGCAGACCTGAGTTATGAGCAGTTCAACCAAATAGTGAGTTTTCCTTTTGGGTTAATTGGGAACCAATTGGCAGGGAATTACTGTAGATAAATTATCAGCAATCCTCAATAATGGCCACAAGGTGGCAACATAAACTCAATAAACACAGAGTAGAATGAGGCCTGTTTCAACCAACTCTGTTTGGATTTGTAAAGATATACTATGACTAACTAAACTGCACATTTTCAAATGATAAAATGTAATTTGACTGTTGTATGTAACTGCTCTGTGGTCCTCTATATGCCAGTGATGTGTGTGTGTGTGTGTGTGTGTCAGGAGGAGGGAATGATAAGACTCCAGTGTGCAGTTATTTATAGTCTTTCTGTGCTCTTTTGATCATTGTTAAGCTCTGTGTGCAGTGTTTACCCTAAATGGGGCCTTCCAATCTGCTGAGCTGAGCTATAACATGAGGAAGCCATCATATGGGTGTTGGCCCATCGTGCCGTCTTCATCGCCACCCTGTCTGCCTCAACTTCGAGGCCATACTGGAGCACCGTCTCATCCAAGCAGAATGGCAGCACACAAACGAACAACTGCTCAGACAGGCGGGCCTTCGTCTGCTCTGACGGAGCCGCCCGTTGCCAGAGACGGCAGACAGGCAGTCAGAGAGGCAGGTGGATCGGCAGGCGGAGGGGTAAGGCGCCACGAGGAGCAGGAGCCCCGTACGCTCGGAGGGGCCCCCTCTGCGTATCCAGGCTGGGCATGTGTCCTCTGTGGAAGCCAGCAGGGACACGCAGTCAGGCATGTCAGCGGCCCCAGCCGGCACAAGCAGATGTTTTCTGGGCATTGTTGTTCCGCTTCTCTGGTAATTGTTTTCCTTCAGGGCCAGCCAGTGGGACAAGGTGCCAGGTTGTGTTGTGGGAAGGAGTTATGGAGAGACAGAGTGTATTATCAATCAGCAATGGCTGTTCCACACAGACCGTCCATCTTTTTCCTTGTGCTCCATGTGGCTTGAGCAACAGAAACGGGGGAAGCCGGGGTATCACAATCATAATGCTGTGTTAATGATGACGGTGAGCTGTCATTTCAAAACTGTAAAGGTATTTGTTGTCCATCCTATTATTGCTATCTTGTTGTCTTACACAGTCATGTACTCCTGTGCCCTCACCGCAGAGATGGCATCTTCTAATCCGCAGACTGACTTTAACACCCTGCAGCATGTCCTTTCGGAGCTGAAATTGCTTTTAATCTCAACCAAAACTAAAACTATGATTTTCTCTCCTGGGCGAACAAAAGGTCAAACCTCAGGCTGTTGACAATTACAAATACTTGGGAATTTGGATGGGCAAAAGTTTGAATTTTAAATGCCATATAGGCCATCTTGCAAAGGAATTAAAATTCACACTGGGTTTTCTGTACAGGCTAAAGTCATGTTTTTCCATGGCATCAAGAAAACACTTAGATGCTGGCGTTTTCTTGACTCAGATGGATTTTGGTGATACAATTCACAGGTTCGCCTCACTGTCCACCTTGTCCAAACTTGACCCCCTGTATCACCCAGCCTTGCGGTATGTCACTAATTGTAGCTTCAGGACCCAGCATGGTAGACTTTGTGTACATTTTAGTCTATAAGATCATCTCTGACAAATTTCCTACTTACTTAGGCCGGAAGTTTGTATTTCTGCAAAACGGTTTTAATCTTACATCACATAAATGGCTTCAGTTTAAGGTGCTTTCTATCAGTACAGAAGCTGGCAAAACAAGCCTGTTCCACTACGGTCCTGGTCCTGGAACGATCTGCAGGCCAAGCATAAACTTGAGACCCTTATCTCTTTAAATGATTTTAAAAATAGAATAAAGGAAGTGGTCACTGCTAGCTGCCGTTGCTTCAATTAAATAACAAACACATGACCAACATGCTGCCCTGTTAATGCACTGTTTGCTGCCGTGATTCAATGTTGTTGTCTTGTTTTGTGTTAGATGCTATTTGATCCTGTCTTGGTTAGGTCTCACTTATGAAAGAGGTTTTAATCTCAATGTGACTTTTTGGTTAAATAAAGGTCATATATATTATTGAGAGTCTAAATCTGCATTTCAAAGTTTTACATGGCATGAATGGGTTTCTTTGCATCGTGCACAACTGCTAGTGTCTGAGGATTTTGCAGCATCTTGGTAATGTGAAGTCACAGACACTTAGCAGTTTGTTATGGAACAGAAAACAGCTAATTCACTCCGACTGTGTGAGTGTTATCCTGTGATCCCATGTCGAAAAATGCCCTCTTAATTAGCACAGTGAACTACTGAGACCTTATTACGGGGTCAAATGTACTGCAGACCTTGTGTAGAGCAGAGGCAGAAAAGACCCACTAGGGGGCACTTTGAGACTTTGGATCAAAAGCAGGAGCAACAGAGGCGCTTTTGTGCAAAGTAAACTGTAGTTTGGGGGTTTATTCTGTGTAAATTTTGTGTTAAAATAAAAAGTAATGCATTTTGTTGCGTGGATTTACATGCTACCATTCCTCCTTCACCCTGGTAGTCCTCTGTTGTGCATCATTCAGGCTGTGGAACTGCTTTCAGAGGTTTTATTCTAGGGGGTTTCATGGATGATTTTATGAGACTTTTCAGCTACTGCAGGGCTCAATCCATCATTTGAACTTTTTCAGTGTCGAACACAATAAGCAGTTCGTCATCCGTTCCCTGGAAGGAGCACCGATTCAAGAGAGGGATCTTGATGGTGAAGCTGCTCTCATCTGTTCATCGTGACATGCCACACTCCTGGGAAGCTGCAGCCTTCACTAAAAGCCAGTGTCAAGATGTTAAGCTTTTTACAGGCTGACGCAAGATGTAAGTAATTTGGTCCAATCATGTTTTCATTTTTTTATATATATATATATCTATATAAATATATAATTGTAGGTGTTAAGAGCGCTGTTAAGAGCATGTGGGGAAGGCAGACAGAAAAAGCTTCAGCCATGGAATCTGCTGTTCACACGCGGAGCATTGGATGATTTCATAATCTGCCTTCACTGCCAATAGATTCAAAGTGAAAATAGAACCAATGTCACATCTGCCTTTTCACTATTTTTTTGCGACATCCATTTGCCTAATCCCGTAGTGAACATCATCCATGTCAGACAGCGTTTAGACCCTGTGTGAGCCTGTTTGTTTGGTGTCTGTTGAGCCTTTTCTCTGTAGCCGCTCCGCCACGCTGCAGAGGCGTCTGAGGCCCCCGTGGCTCCGGGGGTCACGCAGCAGCCTTGTGAAGTTGTGGCGGCTACCACAGCACGTCTCGCTGTGTACGCCGGCAGGACGAGGCACAACAGTCCGGTCTGATTACAGAGTAGCATCTTTTGGCCCCCATATTTCTCACACCCAGGATGAAGGAGTGACAGTATCTGTGGGATAAGCCTGTTTTGGGATGAGATGGGATTTACACAAGAGAGAGAGAGAAAGAGTGGGTGGCATACCTGAGCAGAAAGTAGGAAGAACAATGCAGCAAAGTTTACATTTGAAATTAAATGTTTTTACAGGATAGCCCTGATGAGAATAAGACCTGAAAATATAACTCACTCTCATTATTTGGGTCTGATATAGTGTTTATTTGTGACACATACGTGCCTGCTCCTCGTCACTGAATCATACCTGTCAAAGTCACATCAACCATGAGTCAAACCCCGCCCACCGTCGGCGTGATTGACAGCTCAGGCAAAGTTCAAACACCACGCTCCAGATCATCACCAAAATACAGCTGCTGCCGCATGAGAGAATGAGCACCTCTGAGTCACACAACAGGACCTCGAAAAATCTTAGTCACACATTGATTTTTGTCATCGTTGCTTCCTGGTCAACGGAACACTCAGATAGACGAATATATGTTTATATAGGAATAAAAATCCATGTATTCTCATAAGAAAATAAAGCCTGAAGGTGAATAAAAATAGAGAATAAAAAAGGAAAAATATAAATTTCTGATATTTAAATAGCAGTGATAATAAGCACAATTTTGCATGTTCCTCTTATTTGAAATTAAACTCTATTTCTACAGTTTTTTACATTTTGCATCATACATATTCAGGACAAAAGCGCAACGTGTTCCAAGAGTAGTGGTGTTGCTAAAACTAGCAAGAGGACAAAAGAACTGCGCCTGCTGATATACCATGTGTCAACCGCCCTGTTTCTGTGCGTGTGTGTGTGTGTGTGTGTGTGTATGCATGCATAGCGTGCGTTTGTGTGCAAGTGTGTGTGTGGGTGCCTATGAGCAAGCACATGCATACATTTGTGTCAACCACAGTGTGCAAAGAGGTGGCAAATTTTTTTCTTCTTCTTTTCCACGGGTGTGAACTGTAAAAGAATTACAGTCCAATTAGTTTTATTATGGTTTTAAAAGATCCAACCAGAAAAAAACGAGTTTAATTGGTGAATTTAAGTTGTTATGATCTGAAACATAAAGGAGAAATTAGGTACAAAAAAAACTTAAAACAATTTTTGACCAAGGAGATTCTCTTACATTTTAGTTTTATGTTTTTTAATTTTTCGCTTTGTGATTGTAAAATATATCCCGTCACCAATGGACTTCCGTAATATAGTCATATTGACTTTAATTTTAGTTTTGTTTTGTCACTCATCAGAAAGTCATCACAGCGACTGCACATCAGTGAATCCAGTCGACTGGATGTGTGTGTGTACAGGCTACGTTACTTCATGTAAAACTGCTATGCCCGAGTGTTACTTTGAGTGTGTGTGTTGATGTTTCCAAGCTGGGTTGAATCATTAGGAGGTGATTCTCTCTAACAAGGGCTAAGGAGCTGTCAGGAGACGTTCACAGGCAGGTTTCGCCATGGAGAGTGTGAGGAGTCTTATCAGGGTCTTAGCTGTTTTGCTGCGCCTGTTTATAAAGAGCCTGCTTTATTTGGAGTGAATGCATCCTAGCAAGGTCTTCGCTGTTTCTGTGCGTTGATTAAAAGTGTTTTCACGATTACCCGTAGTGAGTCTATTCCAGCCTAACAGGGTTACTAGCAGTTTTAATGAAGGGGGGAATAATCATTACATGTGAAAGGGGTTTTGTCGGGGTCTTTCTCTGTCTGCTTGTTGGGGGTGTGACGGGGAACTTTGCCTCCACGGGGTTACATTTGACTTGTTTGTTTTTTTATTTGCTCAAAAAAATATTCTACTCTACCGTTATGTCATTATTCTCAACATTCATAATAACACTTCCCTCCCCTGCAAAACGTCTCCTCTATTAAATCTCTACAAAAATGTTGTGATGGGACTCATATATCTTTATTTTCGTCTCTCTCTGCGTGTTTGGGTGTTCTTCCTTCTTCTTTTCAGTTACAGTTGCCTGCTCGCCGCTAATGTGGCTTTTCTGCTCTGCTCCTGTTGTTGGCTGTGGTCAGCTTTTGCATTCGCTGGTGTGAGTGAATTTCTCACAGCTTCTCGTGAACGTGTTTTTTGAAAGTCCTATTCAACATTTGGTGCAACTATAATCGGCACTAAGCCACTACGCTCATGCAGACGTGTCTGTGGATTCACACATTCGGGCCTTCAGAAGTGTTGTGCCATCTCTCTTTTAATTTTTTTTTTTTTTTTTTGCAGTCCAAGTAAGCTACTAAAGTAAATGTTTTAAGTTGATTAAAGGGACTGTGAGTGGAGGCACGGTCGTAGAATTAACTGACAGATGAGAAAACATTAGCACCAAGATGGCTTTCCTCACGTTTTGGCCTTCCTCAGATTATACAAGCAATAATTCAACAGTGTTTATTAAAGAGCAATATTGCTTTTATTTTCCTAAAGAGCATTCATAATTTTCCATATATAACTTATTAAACCATAAATACTCCTAACCAGTCATAAAAATAGCTAAAAATAAAATATAAAAAATATGAAGCTAATTGTAAATTTCACTATATTTAAATTATTTTTTATATTTAAATTGTCACTTCATTAATTCCTTTGAAAGCTTCTACTTTTATTGCTTGCACATTGGTAATAATTGTAGAAGTGTGCTTTGGCACCATTAAAGTTCCTCTTATCATCAACCTACCAATCGTACTCTCACTTCTCTTTTTTTTTTATATGTATATATATATATATATAAAGAACAGCCCTGTCGTCTCAAATTTAAACAGGCCTGAGCTCCAACTATTTGTGTATGCTGGAGAATGTCGTTCTGCCCCTTGGCACGCTATGTACTTCTGTTATCAAATCAAACAATTAGATCTCCGGCCCTGTAGCAGAGAATTAGATTTTGACACAACGGTGCATCTTTGATTAATATATTGTAACATCTGACTCCGTCGCTCTCTGATGGGGCCAATAGATAACAAATGGGTGACTTGTGAAGCTATAATGAAGCGACTGTCTCGCTATCGACAGGGGAGCCTCCGATGCTTTAGTGCAAAGTAGAGCTTTCCAAACGGAGGCCCTCCGGTGCACAGATTATTACACTGGCCGTTAAAATGAGCTAATGTTCCGCTGCCAGTGCACCTCTCCAAAGGGACACGAGCTGAATTCCCCTCTCACAGCTGCAAAACAGAGGTGTAAATTAAAGCCAAACAAAGTAAAAAAAAAAAAAAAAAAAAGAAAGAAAAGAAAAGAAAGAAATCCAAGACCATGCAGGCTACAGTATTTCTGTGATTAAAAATGTGGGATTTCCTCTGTTTCTGGTGGATGTGGGTGTTTCTTATTGTGTTATGTGCGACAGATGATGCTTGCGCGGCTTTTGTTGTGAACTATGTGTTTGTATCGTGGACATGTGTAGTCATTTCTAAAACATTTCCACTTCAAAGAGTTGTTTGGTTTGATGCTTATTCCTGTTTTTACTGTTTTGTGATTTTATTCTGAAGTCTTTTATTATGGAAGGCAGTATATATGGGCTGTATATGTACAGGTGAGCAGTCTCAATGAGCAAAAGGAGACTTGGTGGTAGATGTAGGATTTGTTGCTGCTGTTTATTTCTCCAGTCCTAAGGTGCCATCTCTCCCCCCTAGGTACTTATTAGCAATGACAGGGGATGTCTGATTTGACAGGAGTGTGACAGGTGTAAATTTCACACACACAATTCAGCTCCACACATTAATCCAATTAATTTTGAACATGTTCTCCTCGCTCGCTCTCTGCCAGTAGAACCGAATCAAGGACGGTTGGAGATGTTGGTTTGTGTTTCATAAAGCAAATTAGTTTCTTTTCAGCCAAATATTTTCATTTTTTGAATTTAATTTGTCACACAGGTACAAGTTGCGCAATTTCTGTGTGATTCCAGGTTTCAAAAATCACTGACAATGTGAAAATATAAATTGCAAATATTCGAGTAAAGCAAAAGGAGAGGAGACAATGTGATTGTTAAAGGGTAAAAAAAGAAAAAAGCACTTCTCAAACATCAAGGCATCTTTGGGGGTGGGGAGTCGAGGGTTTAGGGGGATAACAGTGAAAAAATATTCCACTTTGAGAATGTGCAAGATCTCATGCAGTTGCCTCGCTCTCACTCTCTATCCCTCCTCTCTGTTGGCGCTAAATCACACGTTAGTACAGCCAGTGGATGTGTTGACAGTTTTACAAACAGAAATGTAAAACGCCATACTCAAGGGGGTCTAAGAGATAAGGGGTGGTGGTGGGGAGGGTGGGGGGAGCCGAACGGGGCAGGAAACAGAACAAACATGGCCCAGAGAAGCATAAAATGCCACGCTGAAACACCTTCGTCTGGGTTGTTTTAATTACATAGGGCGTGCCACACTGTCAGCTATAGTCACGAGTGGTGAGAGGAAGCTGCTCGATACTGCTGGGATTTCCTATAGCTCGCTGCCTGCGGAGCAGATGTAAAGTGTAAGAAGTGTTAGAGTAGTATAGAAGTAGATATATAAATGGATGATTCCTTTGCTTTGCATAATAATAGTTCTCCATTAAAGCAGCAGTTGGCAAGATTGGAGAAAAAATTATTTTAAAAGTTATTCTTATAAAACGGTCACTATATCCTGACAGTAGTGCATGAGACAGGTAATCTGATAAAAAATCATGTTACTCTGAGTACTCCGGTGCTCCTAATGGCATCTGCAAGATTTCACAGACTGGAGGAAAACAACCAATCAGAGCCGAGCTGGAGCCTTGCCGTCTCTGAGCAGCTGTCAGTCACTCGCAAACTCCGACCAAACGGTCAAACTAGGCAGCGCTGATCAAATATGAATCAATATTATGTTACTGTAATGCCTATTTCTCGCCTCAAATGTTTTCAGAAACATCTTGTAGTGTACTGTTTAGCTGTAAAATGAGAAAGTTTGTGACTTTCCATGTTGAGATCAGTTGAGGAAATACCAAGCACCGCCCATCAGCCGGAGCAAACTTTCTCATTTTACAGCCAAACAGTACACTACAAGATGTTTCTGAAAACATTTCACGCGAGAAATAATTACAGTAACAGAATATTAATTAATATTTGATCAGCGCTCATAGTTTGAACGTTTGATCGGAGTTCGCAAGAGATTGACAGCTGCCTCCGTTGAATGAACAGCCAATAGGAACGCTCTCTCTCTGAAATGACCTGTGATTGGCAAAGGTCTCCCATCACTGGCTGGATTTTTCAAAGCCTGAAAAAAGAGCCATGAGGAGGTGCAGAAGTCTAATTTTGTCTCAGAACTTTTGAATTACAATATGCTGAAAGGTTATTATTGAATTCTTGCCCAATGATGACAAAAAAATTCTGCCTACTGCTGCTTTAAAGCCGCCAGATCAAAGCCGTAGCTTCACACAATGGGCACAGCTGACTTGCTTCCAAAATGAAACTTTTGCTATAGTGAATCCCTGCTGTCTTGAGCTCGCTTTGAATAAATATGGCCAGCAGAAGTGAGAGACATTCCCAATGGATTGTCTTAGCCTGCTGAGCACAGAACAAGGAGGTTTAGGGACGTATAGACGCAGCCAGGGGTTGCCTTAGGGGAGGGTGGGGAGGCCTGAGTGACCCTGCTACATGCCACGGATTACAGATATATATTGTGTCAGAGCCGTCTATGTTCCAGGAGGATATATACAAGCTTGTACAAGCATGTCTGATATAAATACCCAGGACATTGTGTGTTTCTGCACCATTAGGATGCAGCAATACGTATTATTCTCTGCAGTGCTGTTGCATCTCTTGGCCAATCCGTGCACCAAAATATAGCATCGTTGGACATTGCTTCCCTCTCGCCGTGTCTTCAGTGACATGATTATAACAGGTAAAACAAAGTGATCACTTCGATAATAATCTTGAGTGTAGGTTCAGTGCACTGTGGTTTTCTAATGGAGGAGAGGATGGGAAGGTTCAGTGCATTTGCACGAAAAGGCGTATGAATGCCATGTTATTGCGCAAGGCGTGCAATAAGTACGCCTTTCTTGATTTCCGTGTGTCATTTGTACGCCATGTATGCTGTACTGACTGCAATGTAAACGCATCAGCGCATAAATACTACTGTAAGAGTTAGTGATGTAGTATAAAAAGCGAGAAAGATAAATTATGGTTGGTGAGTTGATAGGGAGGTGGATGGGCCCAACAAACACTGGACTTTTAACCAGGAGACCGGTGCTTGAGACCGTTATTGACCCTTTGTTTTGTAAGTTACGTTAGTGACGTTGGTCCCAAGTTTTTTAATGACGTTTGTGGCGTGTTTTCCATAGTTGTGTTAAGTTGTTTCCGTACATAGTATTTACTTAGTTTACGTACTTATTTTAAGCCCAACCATGACATTTTTCTTTAACCTAACTCAGGGGTTTTCTTGCCTGAACCTAACTGCGGACCTTTTTGTGTCGCACAAATGACACATAAAAAAGCCTAAAAAGTGTCTGACATGCGGAAAAACAGTGTAATGTTTTGATATTTATACGTCTTCCCGTGAGACCGGGTTGTTCAGTTACAGACTAAGGGCCCCGCATTGCATGCATTTTGTGTGTGTGTGTTTATATATCTTCATGTGAGGGAGTTTGCTCGTGGCTAAATGTGAGGCTTTTTCATCAGATGGAGTGAGGCTGGCGCGAAGACAACGAT